>NW_024387336.1:600000-873307 GCF_900408965.1 Simochromis diagramma | reverse complement strand
CGTAAACATGCTATGTCATTATGATCAAACAAGCTTTTCAACATACCTCACACTGCAAATAGATTAGGCCATCTATTACCTTATAAAACAAATAAATAAATACATATAAATAAAAACAGAACTAAGGAATACGATTCATTAAGTAAATTGTACAATAAAGTGTATTTAAAGCAGAATTTAACATTAGTTTTATGACAACATAAAAGGATTTTTATGTCAAGAGGTACCTCATCTGAAATGTTTGTCTGGTCAAACAGGGATTTCAAACTTGAAATTACCAATAGTTTGGTCCAGCTACTCCCAAAGGTAATCTGTGAGAAAGCATATGCTGTAGTCAACAGATATCATTTTCTTTTTGCATGCTGCAACCATCATCCATTTCAGTCTTCTAGGAGCTTTGTCTGGTTGTAGTTCTTTTTTCTCCTCCTGTCCCCTCATCTATTAATTAAATTGTTTTCTGACCTTCATAACTGTTTCCGACCTGTCTTCCCAATGTGATGTTTACGCAATATATGTATGGTCAGGAAGGGGGTGAAATTTTCATTGCAGTTGTACGTGTAACATTGCATGTGATAATAAAGGCTTGATTGGTTGATTATTCAACATGAGTTGACATTTACCTGACATTGTGAAGGAGTCACAGTTTCTGTAAGGGTGTAAGAACATAACATGTGGATTTGTTACACTTCTTTTTCACAAGTTAATAACAATCAATAATTTTCATTCCATTATTAACAAGCTATCACACGATGTCCCTGGAACAACATTTACGCAATGTCCCTGGAACAACATTTACACGATGTCCCTGGGACAACATTTACACGATGTCCCTCGGACAACATTTACACGATGTCCCTGGGACAACATTTACACGCTGACAGATCGTTTTTTTTTTCTTTCTATCGGGTTGTTTTTCTTTACTCGAAGAGATCAAATTATTGGTGGGGACAATTCAATATTCGCTCGATATTGGTGGGGACACGTCCCTTCCGTCCATGCCAAATCTACGCCCTTGCAGTGGTGTTTAACTGATTGTGTTTGTCCTCTGTTCACTTGTAGCAGGACAGATGAAGAGAAGATATGGAGTTGATATACAAGGTTCTCGGCTTGGAGTGGATAGATGGCAAAATTATTTTAATATTTTTGACTGTTTCTCTACTGTTGACAGATTTTCTGAAGAACAGAGTGCCAAAAAACTTTCCTCCTGGACCCTGGGCTCTTCCTTTCATTGGTGACCTTCATCGTATCCAATCTACCAGTTAACAGAGGTATGAGTCCATTCCTAAATAAAAAGTTATTATATTATAATAAAATTAAAAAAACATTTGAAATTGAAAAAAACCCTTCATTCAACCATACAGAGTTCACCTGCAGCTGACTGACTAATAATAAAACAAGAAAAATAATGTGAAAGGAAACAAACATGTGAAATGAATCACTGGAGTGCAAGGAGGCATAATTTACACCGAAGTAGACAGAGTCATTATTTAGCTTCTATAGAAATACTTTGTGTTTGTATTGCATTTAGCTTCCTCCTGTGCCCATGTGGGTAAAGTGAAGGGTTCAATAAACCTAAGAGGTTCATTGATCCCTTCACTGAACTGGTATTTATTGCTCACAAGTTTAGCTATTTAACTGAATATTAACTTAACGGCCTCATTACAGGTAGGCTAACACCTGATATAGTGACATTTTCATAACTATAGGAACTTGTCTTATTGCCAAAGCTGTTCTGAATTCCCCACTCTGCTGAATGCAGAATAAGAATATTTTATTAATCTCAGAAGAAATTAACTGTGGCCTACTAACTTACAGCAGTTCTGATATTAAGTAAAAAAACAACAAAAACCTTTTCTTATATAAATTGCAAAATATGAATATATATAATATATACTACTCCTACTTTCATCTCCGTAATAATAACCGCCTTCGTCCCTCACTCACTCCACACAGTACTACCATACTTGTCAATGCTCTTGTCACATCTCGTTTAGATTACTGTAATTCTCTTCTCTATGGTCTACCTCATAAATCCCTCCATAAATTGCAGTTAGTTCAAAATACAGCTGCTTGTATTATTTCCAGAACTAGATCCACTGAACATATAACACCTGTTCTTAAACAGCTCCATTGGCTTCCAATTCACCTCCGTGTCAATTTCAAGATCCTGCTTCTCACTTTCAAAGCGCTTCATAACCTAGCTCCTCCATATCTATCCGATCTTCTCCATACATACTCCCCCCCGTACACTCCGCTCTTCTTCAGCTTCCCTTCTGTCGGTTCCACCTGCTCACCTGACTACCATTGGACTCAGAGCCTTTAGTTGTTCTGCCCCAAGACTTTGGAATGCACTTCCACTTGTTCTCCCGCCACACACTGTCTCACCACTTTTAAATCACGTCTCAAAACTCATCTATTTAGAATTGCATACACCTGATCTGTCTTAGTCCATTTTTACCTGCTCAGTCTTTATACTTGCCTTTATACTTTTATGACTGTTTATGTCTAAATTTTATTTTACCATGTTTATTATATATACATATATTTTTTAATGTTTTTTTATGGTATTGTTCACGTGTTATTGTAAGGTGACCTTGAAGGTCTGAAAGGCGCCTACAAATAAAATGTACTATTATTATTATTATTATTATTATTATTATTATATAGCCTCCTCAGAATGTATCTTGCTCCAAAAACAACAATATACTGTCTGTGTTCAGTTTGCAGAGAAATATGGAAACATTTTCAGCCTTCGACTCTTTGGTGGTAGGATTGTGGTCGTTCATGGTTACAAACTTGTGAAAGAAGCCCTGGTTCACCAAGGAGAAGACTTCGTGGATCGCCCAATTATACCCTTATTTGAATCAATTACAGGGAATAAAGGTAGTGTTTGTATTTTTCCCTCCAAAATTCCAAAAACTTGATTGAACTGATCACATCAGGTCTAATTTAATTTTTATTTCCAAAAGGTCTTGTGATATCAAATGGTTATCCCTGGAAGCAACAGAGGAGATTTGTTCTTCACACATTCAGGAACTTTGGTCTGGGGAAGAAGACCCTGGAGTCATCCATCCAGCAGGAGTGCCAGTATCTCACAGAGGCTTTCACAGATCAGCAAGGCACAAAGAAAAAAAAAACAATATAGTTACATGTTATCTATGTTTAGTATGTGTGTTTATAAAATTTAAATAGAATTCACCATTGCTTACCATATGACATGTTTATAAGGTTCACAGTACTAAAGCACATGGCCTAAAAAGTTTCTTTAATAATTGTCCCACTTTTCTTTACCTGTAGCTCATCACCTGATTTATGCTTTAACAAGGAGTTCTAATCAGAGGCCAAACATTAGAAACAGCACCCACTCTGTTTCTCCACTTGTTGACATGCATTATATCCTGTTCATTTGATTTTAGTGTTATTGATATCGCTCCAATTCTTTGTTAAGATTCACAATTATTTGCTGAAATGTTCTGAAACACTCGGGACATTTCCCTAATCCTTTACACCAAAGTTTATTTGACACCCTTGGGTAAGAGTTGGAGGTGCATTTCACTTGCAATTTTCAAGGTCCTCTTTGTTCCCAACTATGTATTTGAATTTTAATTTAATTAATTCATTTTTTTAATTTTATGGATGTTTTTTCTCCTCATTTTGCAGGCAGACCCTTTAATGCTAGGAACCTGATTAATAATGCAGTCTCAAACATCATCTGCTGTTTGGTGTTCGGCAATCGATTTGAGTACACTGACAAGCAATTTCAGCATATTCTCCAGACAATGAATGACGTTGTTCGATTACATGGAAATTTGACAGCACGGGTGAGTGCATGTTATTCATACATTCATGTACTTCTAGTTCCAGTCTCAAACATGGATGTAAATGTGTGCTTAATCAATTTGCATATCTATCTGCTGTGATGTCCACTTGGCGGTTTTTCACCACTGTGCATTACAAGTGAAATACACTCCAGAAAGGATTATTTACTGAATGTGGATCTACAATACAGCAGTATCAGATTTACCCATCGCCTGTAAAAGCCAAACAGAACCAATTCATCCATTCAATTTCTAACATTTCCTGGTTAGATACAGTAAGGGCAACAATTTAAGCAGAGCTGCTTGTTGCTATTATAAAACCAATCACACCGTGATGATGAGTGTAAATCCTAATGAATGAAGCCTTAGCTTGACACCCCTGACTTCTAGCCTTAAATTAATTCACAGTTCCAAGCAAACAGCTCAAAAAGACTTTTTAATAAACTTCATTGAGCCTTTTTTACTTTGACACCGAGCTGTTTACAAACATTGTGGCAGTGATATGTTTCACACTAAAACGTTTGAACCATTTTAAAAATGAAGAGAGACAGACAGGTCACAAAGCTGTGTGACTTCACTCTTAACTAAATTGCCCTTTTGTTTTCTTTGTTTTGTTTTGTTTTCTTGGTGCATGCCCAACTTGTGCCCTGTATAGAGGTGCCATCCAATAATAAACACACTTAATATGAAAACAAACAAATGACTTACCTAATTACCTATACATAAACTAATTCAACTAAATAATTATCCCACCTTTAAGTTATTACATTAATATGGTGGCCCTGAGAGGCCAAACGGACTGCAACTTAAGAAAACACCAGCAATAACAAAAAGGCTGCAAAAGCAAACAAAGCACAACGGAAATAGGAAAAAAGAAAACACAAATAGGAAAAATGAAAACTGATTTCCAAAAGCACAAGGGAAGTTGATCTGGGGAGACAATAACCCGATGGACCAGTTGCAGGAAGAATTGTGCTGGGAGACGCTTAAAAAAAGTTATTTTAAAAAAAGCATTTAAGCTCTTATAAAGAGAGTAGACCAGAAGTCCAATAACAAAATGCCACTCAGGTTCATACTGGGAGGGCCGTTCTTGCAATGATACAGCTGCAGGTTTCAAACCTAAAATTCATGAACACACAGTAATAATGATCTTTATCATTGCTTATGTTAATACGGCCAGTCAATCAGATAATCTGGTTACTGTTATCCTGCTCTGCAGATGTACAATACAATACCCTGGCTGATGAAGTGGCTGCCTGGATCACACCAGACGATATTTATCTTGACAAAGAAAATAGTTGAATTTGTAGAAACTAGGATCAAAGAACACCAGGAAAACTTTGACCCTTCATCACCAAGAGACTACATTGACTCCTTTCTCAAAGAAATGGGAGAGGTTAGTGTTTTAATGTCTATCTCGATTTGCTTTAATGAAAAAAATTAATTCCCCTCTCGCCTCTGCAAGTAGTCTATCCTTCAAGCTCAGGTCCTCTACCAGAGCGCTGGGAGCTTAAGGGTTCTAACTCTAACTCTTCTGGACAGAGGGATCTGCTGGAGCCATTCACCTAACTTGGGAGTCACTGCACCTAGTGCTCCGAGTACCACTGGGACCACTGTTACCTTCACTCTCCACCTTCTTCAGCTCTTCTCTGAGCCCCCGGTACTTCTCCAGTATTTCGTGTTCATTCTTTGAGATGTTACTGTCATTCCGTATTGGTACGTTTATCAGTACGTCTTCTGCTACATCTTCTCCTGCTTGTCTACAACTACTATGTCTGGTTGGTTAACCATCACCATTTTGTCTGTCTGTATCTGGAAGTCCTATGCAGAACATCAGTGGGGACAGTGCATCTCCTTGGTAGATCCTGTTGGTCTCTAGTGTTGTTCGCCACATCCCCGTTGAGTTCCTGATGAAGGCTCTTAGGGTCCTGTTGAGCTTGCACTGTTACGGTGCACTTGGTGCAGTGACCCCGGAGCAAAACAAGTGGCTCCAGCAGATACCAGGAACAACATCCAAGATCTCTGCACCTTCATGGGGGCGAGAGGGGAATTTAAAAAATTTTATTCTTTACTTTACAAAATGTTTTGATAAGATGGTTTGTATTTATATTGTGTACATAATCAAATATAACAATTTTCTCTTGTATCATTGATAGAAGGAAGATAAAGATTCTGGGTTTTATCTCGAAAATTTGATGGCTTGCACAATGGACCTGTTTGGCGCTGGAACTGAAACCACAACTACTACTTTACTTTGGGGACTTTTATATATGATCCACTACCCTGATATACAAGGTGTGTCAGGGTAATATCTATCAGGGATACATATTTGTGAGCTTAGTCAACTGTGCACAACACTTATTTTCCTGTTTTCTGTGTGTGCAGAGAAAGTCCAAGCTGAGATAGATGCTGTGGTTGGTTCATCCAGACAGCCGTCTACAAGTGACAGAGAAAACATGCCGTTCACTGATGCAGTTATTCATGAAATCCAGAGAAGTGGAAATATTGCCCCACTTAACATACTTCGCATGGCAAACAAGAACACAGCTCTGGATAAGTACTCAATCCCAAAGGTACACAATCAACCAGTAACAAATGTGTGCCAGTTAAAAAGAAAAACTCTGAGATAATCAGATGTGTCAAAGGTACATACTAATAATGGATTGCATTTATATAGCGCTTTTCTAGACACTCAAAGCACTTTACAATTCCACTATTCATCCACCTTTCCCTCATCCACCTGCTGGGCTCAGTGGAGGCTCCACTATAGCCACCACCAAACAACTGAGTTATTTTTACATTTTACACATCGGCCAACTTCTGGCCAGTCCACCACCTTTCGTTGTTTATACTGTTACAAAAAAACGAATCAACAAACACACAAATAAAAACCATCGGCCCATAAAAACAAAAACTCCCCATTGGCCCACCGGGCAGATGCCTGCTATGCATGATCTGATGGCCAGTCCAGCTATGGCTCCAGGAGGTTTTTAGTGTACATGATGTGATCAGCTGGCCTGCTCTTCACTGTAGATTTACACAATTACACAACAAGTGTAGATGTGTTTTTTCATCTATCCTGGCAGATGTCTATCCCCCTACACTTTATACAGAGTTGCTATAAAGTTTAAATTCAGTGAAGTAATCTAAGCATGATCATCTAAAATGCAAAGTCGCTGCTACACTTGATGTAACCTAAATCTGACCAGGAGCACCACAGCTACTGTGCACCAGTCCAACACAGTGCTCTACTGTAAATTCAGCCCTGTAATGCAAACTAACCTGTTTATCCTGGACAAAACTACCCAGTATTTCCATGCAACATTTGAATAGCACAAAGTTAATATAGGTTAGTTTGTTTTGCAGAACATTTTACGACAATGAAAATACATAATTTATCAAAACACATCATACACAGTTCAACAACATGTGGTTAAAATAATGACATTGCATGTAAGCTTTAAATTTTCTGTTTAAGCGTCACTGTGCAGTCTTCAGCTTTAAATCTAACCTCTCTTCCTCATCTCCTGTCGGGTTTGTCTTCCTAAATCTTTATCCATCTCCCAGTGAAGTTAGCTCTCATTCTCTTCTCTCCCTGTGAAATCCATCAACTTGACCTTTAGCTATGAACGTACTGTGCGACAAAGTGCACACAAACAGCTTGTGTGTTTTCTGATGTTTGCTGAGCTAATAGAAACTGTCTGTGAAGGTTTTTTCTCATCCGAGGTGAAACGTCTTCCAGGAAACTTAAAGAAGTACAGACGCTTTTCTTTTCAGGCTACTTAGACTGATAGAAACATTGATTTTTAAATTGCATGCCACTTAAAAAACACTCGCTTCATGCATCCTCCTTATCTGTAGCACTAGGTAGATGCTGAAGTACCGCCAACACAACATACGGACACCTGCCTTATTAAAGTTTCGGCCAACTTTAACCCCCGAGTATAAACGTTATAAATGATAACACTGAACGTAAAGTAATGAGCATTTTCTGAACACGTAAGGAGTAGAAAGTACAGATATTTGTTTAAAAATGTAGGGAGTAAAGTAAAAAGTTGTCAGAAGAATAAATATTCAAATACAGATGAAAACTGGACCAGGTGACCCTGAATCCTCCCTTAGTTATGCTGCAATAGACACAAGCATGGGGGATTCCCATGATGCATTGAGTTTTTCCTTTCCAGTCTCTTTTCTCACTCACTATGTGTTAATAGACCTCTCTGCATTGAATCAAACACGTTATTAACCTCTGTCTCTCTTCCACAGCATGTCTTTATCCTGTTTTCCTTCTCTAACCCTAACCAGTCGCAGCAGATGGCCCCGCCCCTCCCTGAGCCTGGTTCTGCCGCAGGTTTCTTCCTGTTAAAAGGGAGTTTTTCCTTCCCACTGTCGCCAAAGTGCTTGCTCATAGGGGGTCATATGATTGTTGGGTTTTCTCTGTATGTATTATTGTACGATCTACTGTTCAATAAAAAGCGCCTCGTTGTTGTGATTTGGTGCTATATAAATAAAATAGAATAGGATAGAATAGAATAGAATACAATTGAAAATTCTAGTTACAGTAATAAAGTTACTTTGTTACTTCCCACCTCTGGAAACACCCCGACACGGGATCATAAGTAATGAACAAAGAACAGTTAAAACTCAAATACTCAGATACTCAAATACCAAGTGTTGATGCTAAAGAACTGTAGCCAACGGGAAGTTCAAATCCTGCAATTTGAACAAATGGTATATTTCAGGGCACCAAGATCTTGGCTACATTGCACTCTGTTCTACATGATGACTCTATGTGGGAAACTCCACATTCCTTCAACCCTCAACACTTTCTGGACCAGGATGGAAAATTTAGGAAGAGGGAGGCCTTCATTCCCTTTTCTGCAGGTTAGTCATTAGTTGCAATCCTTTAAAACTCTGGTAAATGCTGTTTTAGGCAGAAGTTTAAAAAATGCTACATGTTGCTGCTTATGGTCAACTTTTTGTATATGTAACATTTTATTTTGATTATTTGTAGCATAATCATATTTACACTACTCAATACAGTGATAAAGTGGTGAAGTAGATACAGATTAGCAGATACTCTGCTGCTTGTTCCTTGCATTAAATTGTGTGCTTTTAAATGTTCTGACTTGTGCTTTATTTGTTGATCTAAATGAATACATAACTGTAATAAGCTGTGATTAGCGTGGAAACCCTGTAAATTATGTATTTAAAACATGTAGTCTTGTGTATTCTCAGGTAAGCGTGTGTGTCTTGGGGAGCAGCTGGCCAGGATGGAGTTATTCCTGTTTTTCACCTCCCTGCTGCAGAAGTTTTCATTGTCTGCACCTGCTGGAGAGAAACCCAGTCTGGACTTCATTTTGGGAGCCACACGCAGTCCCAAACCTTATCGTCTGTGTGCTGTGCCACGTTAGAGCATGAGTTATCCTAAACTGAGCATGTCTGTTTCTCTGCTCTCTCAATGACTGTCTTCTGCTATTATTTTTGATGTTCAAGAACGTTATCTCTCTCTCTCTCTCTCTTTAGTGTAAGTGTAAGTGTAATAGAAGGAGAAAATCAACTTTATTAAAGCAACTGACAAATTCTGATTTGATTTGCAAGTGTCTTTACCTTTTATGACTTGAGATAACTTATTGTAAATTGATGCTGTAATAAAACTGAATTAAAACTGACATGACTTTAATTCAACTCAGCCATTTTGTACGTAGTATAGAGCTAAAAGTGTAGACACCGCTACAAATTCAAATTCAAATTTTATTTGTCACACACACACAACCATACACAGTATTACATGGGGGTGAAATGCTTGTAGCTGTACAATGCCCGACCATTAAATGACAGAAAAAAAACGTTTTACAATATTTACAATTTACAAGTTACTACAAAATTTACAAATTAACTTAGGAATTTACAGTAAAGAATGTGCAAATAGCAGAAGAGATTGTAAAGATTATAAATTATAGGAATTATAGGAAATGTGTGGTGGTGCGTGTGGTGATGTGTGTGAGAGTCCAGTCTTATAGTGACGTGTGTGGGAGAGTCTAGTCCTACACCTGGTTCAGGGCCCGAATAGCCTGGGGGAAGAAGCTCCTCCTCATTCTCTCTGTTTTGGCCTTAAGGGAGCGGAAGCGCTTCCCAAATCTCAACAGTGAGAAGAGTCCATTGTTGGGATGGGAGAGGTCCATCATAATCTTCCTAGCTTTGGACTTGCACCGCTTGGTGTAGATGGACAGCAGGTCAGGGAGCTCTGATTGAATGATGCGTTCGGCTGAGTGCACCACTCTTTGCAGATCTCGCCTGTCCTGCTACACTGTCAGAGTATTAAGTACTTTACTTAATGAAGCAATGCAAGAAACTTGTAGAAACACCACCTAAGACAAGGAGTCAAGGGTTCACGTTTTTCCTTTAATTTTTCAGCAGTCTGTATTTTTATCAGAGACTTTTGCAACTTCCGTTGTTTTTAAGTCAACTCCAGTGAAAACATTTCTTGAAAAAGACAAAGCCCTGTGGCTGTTTGGGAACTAAGGATGCTGGTATTTTACAGAATAAACAAAACAGAACATCCACCAGCTAGCAATATTCATACATGGCTTGGAAAGTAACGATAAAAAGATCTGTACCAAATTTACTTTTTTCATATATTCCACCTCTAAGTTTCAGGATGGCTGCTAGGTTTTGTGTAACAAGCATAGAAACCAATGAAGTGTGGACATAAGCTCCTCAGTGGAGGCTCCAACCATGTTACATAAGACTGAGGACCTCTTGGGAATTCCAATGTAAATAACAAGTCAGGAGGTTGAGCTCTTCCAGCTGGTTACTATGGAGCTGATTGTAAATTGAAGCATGCTGAAAACAACTTCAAAATGTATTTAGCTCCAAACTTCTTAAAAGTCTGCTTTGATATTACTTTTCAAGTCACAGATATTTGCAGACTTTTTAATGTAAATCTAAATGTAACATAAACATGTTAAGTATATGTGCCAGTTCTAAATATTATTGGTTAAATCCAAATGTTATGGGAAACAAATTTGCAGTATTAACAACCCATTCATTCCCATTTGAGTGTTTCAATACAACTGGATGATGCAAAAGACTAATGTACACAAATAGCAATTTGGGGGGCGCTAGCCAAGAAGTTTGCTCAACTGTCGGCCTCAATGTAATAGCAGGAATACACAAACCTGCAAACAAATTGTTGTATAGAGATTAATTATTGGGCAGCATTTAATGACTAACAAACGACTCTGTTACTTTAACTTCCCCTTGTTCAGTTCAACTTGCTTTCCCCCCTTTTTTTAAAATACATTTTAAACAATTAATCACTATTCTCTTAAGGCAGTGTATATACATAAAAGCAATCCATTCGAATAAAAGGCACACCGATATCTTTTGTTAACTGTATCATTTTAAATAATTTTTCTTTAAAGTTCTCCTCATTATTCTTCCCACATTCCAAACCAACTTAGGAGTCGGGTTTCAAGATAAGGTGCCAATGCCTTTAACCTACTGGGCGGTTTAAACTTTTCACACACTGAGTGTGTTGTTTTCTTTGGCTCTGAATATGTTATGTAATTATGGCAAGAACCCAAAGGTTGACAGAAGAAGAATACCAACTACTGTAAACCATACAAGCCAGTAGAGGTCTGAAATATACTGCTCAAAAACTGATCGTGCTTAAATCACAAATGAGATCTTTGTGAATGAAATATTTAATAAATATATTACGTAATTTTTTGAGAAAAAAAAAACAAAGTAGACAGTCAGTGAAAAACAAAGCCATAAGCTTTCTAAATTTAACTAAAAGGTAAAAGTTTTATTTCTCGGGTGTTTTCTTAATTAATAAATGTACGAAAACAATAATCCTCCACTGAAAGCACACCGTGTGTCTAAGACCTGAAACAAGCACTGTTACCTGTGTTCCTCCTAAACGTAGCCCTAAATTTTCCCAACTTCATACACTGTTACAACTCCGATTTTTCTTAACCACCTGGTACAGGTGTAACAGTTGTAACAGAGTGTCTTAGAGATGTAGTGTAATTTTACATCGGTTAAGTCTTAACCACGCGCTTTTATTCTGAAAGCGTCTTTCCACGTCCTCTGGTAATAAAACAATCATCGTCATATTTGCAGATATAGCCCATCTCAACAAGCGACAATAAGCGACAGCCTAACTAAGCGAAGACATGGAGACATTATACAGCCTTCTTGGCTCAGAGTGGATAGACGGCAGGAGCATTTTAATCTTTTTGTTTGTTCTTCTGCTTACGACTGAAGTTTTGAAGAACAGAGTGCCAAAAAACTTTCCTCCCGGACCGAGGGCTCTGCCTTTCATTGGAAATCTTCATCGCATCAGACCTGATAGAATTCATCTGCAGTTTGCAGAGGTATACATACTGCTACTGCTACTACTAATTTTTATTAATAAAATGTCATGTTATAAAAATAACATGCCCCAGGCATTAAAAGTGGTATTACACCGAATTAAGACACGTAGGATACGGTGAACAAGTGGGTCTTCAACTTAGCTTTAAAGACTTCCACAGAGCATGCCTTGAAGGAGGTTGTTCTACAAAAATGGGGCAAGAAAAGAAAAAGCACGCTCTCCGATAGTCTTTTTTCTGGCTTTAGGAACTTGTAGAAGGCCAGAATCCTGACATATGACCTCTTTATTGGACAAGAGTGTAACTATCAATAACCTTACAAATATCAATTTCATTTTGTACAAATCTGGACAACTGTCTGAAGTTTGTGTGGTTTTCCATCTGAGCAGATGAAGCTTTCTGCACCATCTTTTCAACATCCTAATTTGTTTATGTGCCAAACAGAAATAATTTCCTTTCTTGTTACTAAAAACTCATTCTGAAGTATGCTTTCACTAACTTAGAGGGTATAGCAAGCGTGGCAGTTTGTCGTGAAACAACTACTGTAATCTCCACATGTTGACTTTTTCCTCTAAATAGACTTTTTGACTTTTTCCCCAGAAACATAATTTCGCCTTTTTTCAAAGAACAGTATTTTGACTTTTTTCTCAAAATACATTCTTGATCTTATTCTCAAAATGATCAACAGTATTTTTTTTCTCGCCCTAATACTCATAGAACGCAACCATTATCACGAGTTACTAGTGGGCTGGAAAGTAATAAACAAACAGACAGTGCATTTATAAAGCAAGTAAATTGCTTTTAATTGCTTTTGAAATGTGCAATAGAGCACAACAGTCACAGAGTTTAACATTGTCTTAAATATTTTCTTATATAAAATGCCTACCTATGGTATGAATAAAGTATTTGTTATCTTGTCTTTTTGGTTATTTATTGAGAGAAAGGGACGTTGCTGTATGTGAAGCTGTATTTTATTCAGAAGAAGCTGTATTAATATTGGCTTTCTTAAGAGGAAATAGCCAAAATTATGAAGCGGTCACCCAAATGAGGCAGATCCCAACCCAGCACGGAACAGAATCTTCTGTTCATGTTCAGTTTGCAGAGAAACATGGAAACATATTCAGCCTTCGATTCTTTGGTCAAAGAACTGTGATCATTAATGGCTACAAGCTTGTCAAAGAAGCCCTAATCCAACGAGGAGAAGACTTCATGGATCGCCCCAGCCTACCAATGTTTGAAGAATTGGTTGGGAATAAAGGTGATAATTTTCCTTGAAAAGTTTTTCAAGATGTTTTAATAAGACCAGCATCATCTGACTATTTAGCAATGTTAAAACTTAGGTCAGTATTTTACTGACCTTATTTTTAAGTTACTTTGGGCCTAACGCAGTCTTGTTTTTCCAAAAGGTCTTGTGATATCAAATGGGTATCAGTGGAAGCAACAGAGGAGATTTGCTCTTCACACACTCAGAAACTTTGGTCTGGGCAAGAAGACCCTGGAGTTATCCATCCAGCAGGAGTGCCAGTATCTCACAGAGGCTTTTGCAGATCACCAAGGCACACACACACACACACACACACAAAACGTACACAATTTTTTTACATAATCGAAATTAATTATGAGTTTGCTTTTAATGTTTTGTCTAATGAACATATGCTCTTTCAGGAAAACCTTTTAATACCCAGTCACTGTTAAACAATGCTGTGTCCAACATCATTTGCTGTTTGGTGTTTGGGAATCGTTTTGAGTACACCGATGAGCAGTTTCAGTCTATTCTGCAGCTCTTCAGTGAGATAGTGTACTTGGAGGGAAGCGTGTGGGCACAGGTGAAACTCTTTCTCATATGTTAGTGTTGTTTGATTCAGGATTTAAAAATAACAAATAAGAAACTTTAGCTGAACTTTTTTGTGCAGCCCAAGTGAAAGCTTTCTTTGCAAACAGAGCAGTTAGAGGAGCATAGCTATTGTTCACATTAGACTCCACCAGGGCTGTGCCTTGTCTCAGATTCTCAGACTGATATCTCAACGCAGATTATCTTTCCTGAAATATTTTACTGTTGTGTTCCTTTAACTGGAGTGGAGGAAGAAAGTCACTTATGAAATCTGCTGTGGTGTAAAAGAGATTTTAATTACTATTAAAGTATGCTTCAAAATTGTGTTTAAATGATTTTACTCGGTTACTTTTCATTACTGCCGATCACAGGTTAAGCCTACTTTTGCAAAATTTGACCTATTACTGCTACTGTCTTCCTGTTCTGTAGATTTACAACACATTACCCTGGCTGATGAGGTGGCTGCCTGGACCTCACCAAAAAATATTCACTCTGATCCAAAAGATAATTGATTTTGTAGAAGTCAAGATCAAAGAACACAGAGAAAACCTCAACCCATCATCACCAAGAGACTACATTGATGCTTTTCTCTTAGAAATGGGGGAGGTAAGTGTTTTCAAAATGTGTTCTTGTTCATTTACATTTTCTAAAAAACATGCCATTTATTTCCTGCGTCTGGCTTTTGTGACTCTGATAGAAAGAGGATGAAGACTCTGGTTTTAGTCTCAGCAATTTGTGTTTTTGCACCCTGGACTTGTTTGGTGCTGGAACTGAAACCACTACAACTACTTTACGCTGGGGACTGCTATACATGATCCACTACCCTGACATTCAAGGTGTGTGTATGAACAATATTGATTCTGAATACACACTTGGGACCATCTTTCTATTAGTTTTTTTCAGAGATTTTGACAGGTTTGTAGCTTAAACCTATTCGCTGGAACGTTCAAGACAATTTAACTACACAGCAAAGCAAGACATGAGTAGGCAAAGTTCTTTATGTTTCTCGTGCACGGGAGAGAATTGGACAAACGCCGTTCCTTCGCTTGACCCCAGTTGCTCTCGTCCGTTCCCCTGTAACACTGCTCTTTTATTTAGGTTACATGAATATACATAGGTTCATTAACATATGACATATACATACACACAAAGAGTACCGTGTAAGTATGTCTGTGTGTGTGTGTGACCCCATAAACGACTTCCCTAAACCTAATAAATATATATTTCTAGGCATAAATGACAATCCAACAATACAAATCTAACAGATTTCTCACAGATCATTCTTGTGTTGGTTAATTTTGTTCAGTTTATTTCAGTTTTATTTTTTAATCCAGGTTCCTTTTATTAGTGCCAAATTGCGACAACAGCCACCAGTTTGTTTTCTCACTATGTGCAGAAAAAGTCCAGGCTGAGATCGATGCTGTGATCGGTTCATCCAGACAGCCGTCTATGACTGACAGAGAAAACATGCCGTATACTGATGCGGTCATCCATGAGATCCAGAGAATGGGCAACATCATTCCCCTCAATGTGGCCCATGTTGCAAACAAGGACACAACATTGGATAAGTACACAATCCCAAAGGTACACAAAGGAATTGCGAAGATGAATTTTTTTATAGCACTTTTTGGTGTTTTTTGTTTTCTCAGATAGATTTTGAATGAAAAAGTTGTCCTTTTATCATCTAATGCCAGGACTCTAAAAGTTTGTTGTCCTCAATAACATTTTGTTTTGAAGAAGAACCACTCAGTGCATCATGGAAACTATATGTTTTATCAAAAAAGAAAGTTTTAAGCTTAATCTTGAAAGTACAGAGGGTGTCTGCCTCCCACATCCAAACTGGGAGAAACAGAAGAGGGGCCTGAAAGCTGAAGGCTCTGCCTCCTATTCTACTTTTAAATGCACTGGGAACCACAAGTTTTATCGAAGTTAATATGAATGAAATATCCTCTTTCTTTCTAGTCCCTGTCGGTACTCTTGCTGCAGCATTTTGGATCATCTGAAGGCTTTTCAGCGAGCATTTTGAGCAACCTGTTAATAATGAATAGATGAATGTAGAAGTAATAAATGCATGAACAATCAGCAATACCAGAAACACAAATGACACGCTGATTAGAACAAACACTAGACATGTTTAAATAACACTTCTAACTGGCAGTATTTTCTCAGGGTACAATGATCATACCTGCTCTACACTCGGTCTTAAATGACGAGACAATGTGGGAAACTCCAAACTCCTTCAACCCTCAACACTTTCTCGACCAGGATGGTAAATTCAGGAGGAGAGAGGCCTTCCTTCCTTTTTCTACAGGTTAGTCAGTTGTTGCAGTTCCTCAAAATCCAGTTAAAGGATGTTTCAAGCCAAGTGTTTTAAGGAGGCAAGATTAATAAAGTAGTATGTCTTGCCATTAATTGTTTGACTTAGCAGCCATTTACAGTTACAGCCTTAACTTTGGTAGGGGATCGGTCTCTTAATGGTATCTCTGTTAAGTTCCACAGCTGCAGCAATAATCTGTGATCAAAGTGATTAACTTCTAAATTGTGTTAATAAAACTTGTGTCTCATTGTGTACTCAGGCAAGCGCTCATGTCTTGGAGAACAGCTGGCCAGGATGGAGTTATTCTTGTTTTTTACTTCCCTCCTTCAGAGGTTTTCATTCTCTGCACCTGCTGGAGAGCAGCCCAGTCTGGAGTTCAAGTTAGGAGCCACTCGCAGTCCCAAACCTTACCGCCTCTGTGCCGTGCCACGTTAAACCACCAGTTCTTGTAAACCGAGGGCATATCTTTCTCAGCACAATGAATCACAACTAATCACCGTCTTCCATTATTACACTGTCTTCCAGCTAATCTATTATATTCTATTACATTTGTTGTAATGAATGATGATCTCCTATATTACAATTTTAGAATAATGCCAGTTGTGATTTTTTTTGTCCTCTCTGTATTAAAGGACTGTTTTCAAATATGCAGTAAATACATTCTCTTCCAACTCTCTTAAAGTCTTTTCCAAACCATATTAAATTTGTCAGACCTACCAGACTCAATGTGCTTAAATAAATCACACTGTCATTAGGATTTGTGTTTAAGGTCACAATATAGTTTCAGAATCGGGTGTGACGGGTGGGAGTACAGTTAGTTTCAGTGCTGTTTATCAGTTTGAGAGTGCATGATGTAATCGGGATACTTCAAATGGGTTTTGTGAAAATAAAATTTCAATAAACACTTTAATCTTTATTTAAAGGCTTTCAGAGTTGCTTGCTGTCTTCATGAGTCAAGCACCACATTCTGGCATGTGAAAGAAAAAACTTATTTTGGTTGTAACCTTTACCTTTTTACACAGAGACAAAATTCTAAGGTTTTCTTTATCTTTACATACATGTGCATGATATCAAATAACCAGTGAGAAAAAAAAATCACCAAAACTAAAGGAACCATGATGAGGCAAGTATTTAAATCCTTAAGTGAATGTATTATTACTACTACATCTAGAGACCAATAATTCAGCAATATTAAGATTATAAACAAAGGATAATTATAGGCTGGATGTGAACCACTTTGCTGGGTGCAGCTTTTGTGTGGAATTTACATGTTCTTTGTACAGACAAACAATGGGACACAACTCCAAAAGTGGTTGAAAACAACAAGAAGTTCCAGATTGGTGACAGTAAAATTGTGAGATTAAGAGGATTTGGGTACAACTGGAGCAGGCTGAGAAGTTGAATGTGTGCATTAGAGGCTTCATCCCTTAAACTGGGAGAGTGCATTCAGCAGATTACAGGTTCTGAAGTTCAACTTCTGAACTTATCATTTATTGTTTATTTATTTACATAGCACATTTAATTACAACAAAAGTGTTGGCCAAAGTGATGTACAAAGATAGAAATTACACAATAAAATTAATGTAACGAAAATAGCATCAATATCAAATAACGAATACCAAGTAACAGATAAATAAGTAAATACATAAATAACTCTCATGCTGCGTTGAAAGCCAATGAGTAAAAATGTGTTTTGAGATAGGATTAAAAAAGATTGACGGTAGTGGGCCTTTCTGATGTGGAGAGCTAAATCATTCCACACCTCTATGAAACAGCCTCGACTTTGGTGTAGCCAAGAGCAAAAGTTTACCTGACCTAAGAGCTCTAGGGGGCATATAAGGCTGCAGTAAGTAAGACAGATACTCTGGGGCCTGTCCATTCAGTGCTTTGTAAGTCACCAGTAAAATGTTATATTTAATTCTATGGTAAATAAATGGCCTGTATTTGTATAGCGCTTTTCTAGTCCCTAAGGACCCCAAAGCGCTTTACACAACCAGTCATCCACCCATTCACACACTGGTTATGGCAAGCTACATTGTAGCCACAACCACCCTGGGGCGCACTGAATTCTAAAGCGGATTGGGAGCCAGTGAAGTGAGGCAAGCACTGGGGAGATATGTTTGTGTCTCTTCGTTCGTGTTAAGAGATGAGCTGCAGCATTCTGGACCACCTCGAGCCTTGCTAAACAAGTCTGCCTACATATAAAGAATTACAGTAGTCCAGTTGAGGTAGAATAAAAGCGTGAATTGTCCGCTTTAGGTTTTAAAAGATAAAAATGATCTCACCTTGGATAAAAGCCCTAATTTAAAGGAGAACTGCTGTACAACTGAGTTAATCTGTTTCTCAAAAGTGACCTTATTATCCAATATAACCCCCAAATTTCTTTGCATGCTATTTGACAGAAGGTACTAGTACCTTCTGTCAAATAGCATGCAAAAAAATTGCATAGATCTGAGGTGCTAGAAATGCAACTTGGTCCAAAAATGATCACTTTAGTTTTATACTCGTTGAAATAAAAAAAAAATCAGAGGCCATCCAGGCCTTAACTTTGCCGAGACACTGAAATAAAGATTCCAGCGAAGCGGAGCTGTTGCTCTTTAGCTGAAGATAAATCTGAGTGTCGTCAGTATATGAGTGAAAACAGATATTATATTTCCTGAAAATTAGACCTAGAGGCAACATATAGATAGAGAACAGAATTGGCCCTAGTACGGATCCCTGGGGAACACCGCACGTAAAGGGGGCTGAGGAAGACATAAAATCTCCAAGGCTCACAGAGAAAGTCCTTTCAGAGAGGTGTGACCTGAACCATTCTAATGGAGTGCCTTTGATGCCACAGTGCTCCAACCGAGAGATCAAGATGCTGTGGTCAACAGTATCATATGGCAGTGGTCAAGTCTAAAAGCAGAAGCACAGCTGAGTCACCTGAGTCAGTGGCTAGTAAAAGATCGATAAGAACTTTTAAAAGTTCAGGTTTGGTGCTGTGAAAGGCTTTAAAACCAGATTGAAACCTCTCAAGAACATTGTGACAATTTAGAAAGGATTGCACCTGAACAAATACAATCTTTTCTAAGATTTTTGACAGAAAATGGAGCTTTGAAATAGGCCTAAAATTTGCAAGAACAGAGGAATCAAGATTCGGTTTTTTAACCCTTGTATGGTGTTCGGGTCTGTGAGACCCGTTTTCAGGTTTTCTCAAAAGAAAAATTAAACAATTAATTATTTTTTCAAACTGAAATTCATTGGCTTTGGCTTATTTTCTGTGAAGAACATAAATCCGAACTAATTTTCAATGACCTCATACTGTACCTCCCCCCACGCATTTACATTACATACAAGGTGTTCGGGTCCACTGGACCCAGGTCTAATAAAAGTGTTGAAAGTGTAGGTCCTGTGTTCCCACACTCTGTCCTCCTCCTTTCTGGTGCTGCTGATAGTGTTTTCTTCCCCTCCTGCACAAAGTTGCAACATTGTTGAAAATTCAACTATCAACACCGTCTGCTCTTACATTCCTGCACATTTTACCCTCTTTCTTGAGGGATCCAAATTTTATTTTCTCATACCCTGTCCCTCCTGCAAATTAGGGGCATAATACTATAAATAAGACTTTGTCAGTGTGGTTCTTTATCACAACTGATCAAGATGGCAAAAGATTATCTGCTGCGAGGGCCATCCAATTGATTTTGGAAGAGAGAGGGGCTTCGGATGATGATGTTGACAAAGAGGTTTCAGAATATTTCAAATTTCTGAAAATTCAGAGTCTGACAGTGACTTTGAAGAAGAGGATGAGGTTGAGCACCATTTAGTAACAAAACGAAGATGAGTACCCCATCTGCAGCCAGCTCTAGGACCAGAACAAGCCCACCAGACAGCAAGTGAAGAAATATGGATGTCAATAACTGGTGAAATTGAATGGTCTTCTTGCCCAAGAAATGAGCCACCCTGCAGAGCTGTTACTGTGATAAGCCAGGGCCAACACGGCTGACAGTTACTCATGTGCAGGACATCAAGTCTTCATTTGAGCTTTTCATCCCAGATTCCATCCAGAAAGTTATTCTGGATTGCAGTAATCTAGAAGGAAGGTGTGTTTTTGGAGAGAGGTGGAAGGAGATGGACCAAATTTATCTAAGAACCCCAAAGGCCTACTTTGGGGTTTTTATCCTTGCAGGAGTTTTCAGGTCCAAAGGGGAATCGACAGAATCCCTGTGGGATGCAGAAACCGGCAAGAACCTTTCCGTGCATCAGTGTGTCTGGAAAACTTCCACAAAATTTCCAGGATTATCCGTTTTGATAACCGAGACGACAGACCAGCTCGACGGCAGAGAGACAAGCTAGCTGCCATCAGGACAGTGTGGGATAAGTGTGTGCACCACCTCCCCCTGTCTTACAACCCTGGGCCTAATGTCACCATTGATGAGCAGCTGATCCCATTTAGTTGTGAAACATATTGCTTCATGTGTAAATGTGTTGTGTCTTTCCACTCACTCCACTTGATTATAACTGATTAATTTTTTTATAACATTTTATAAAAAAAACAAAAAAAAACGAGAGGCACATTAATTCATAAATGTGATCTAACAAAGGTAAAGGGAAAAAATTAACCATGTTTGCTGTTCATATGGCTTGTAATTGGGATGAAGTAAACATCTGTTGAGTAATTTAACATAAAATTGTTTGATAGTGTTCATTTGGAAAGCCAAAACTCTAGCGGGTCCACCAGACCCATGAACACTGGCTGAGTAACAAAAATATGAACACCACACCACACAGGGGTTAAATACACATGCACAACAACATGTTTAAAGCAGGCTGGCACCACCCCTGAACTAAGACTGCTATGAAACATTGCTAATGTCAGAACAGAACAACATTCAAAATCTTTTTTAAGAAACGTGTTGGCACAACATTGTTTGGGCAAGATGATGTCTTTATACCAACTTGTGAAATGAAGAAGTATCAGGGCCTGGAGGTACAACTGGAACAGGTTTAGCAGGTTAACTAGTGGTAGTTGGCGGTATCAATCCCAAAACCATTAAAGTGCCTTCAGCAGATTCCAGGTACAAAAAAATCTGAAGTCTCTGACAAGAACAGATCAAATTCTAAGAATGTCTACAGAAACTGAGGGATCTGGTTAAATCACCTTTCAGCTAGTGACAATTTCACTTACTAATATGCGCTTTCAAAGAGAAATCTATGTTACTGTATGCCTCTGTGTTCCATTTCCACTCATCTATGATGTTATGGGTTTTAATGGAAATCTATAAATTCCACCAATTGCTGGAAGCAAGCAAAATAACCTATAGTTGTTTATTAATCCTACTACACTGAAATATGTTTTGTTTGCTGCCTTTCCACAGTTTTACAAAGAAACTAAATGCATGAACTCAAGTGATTTAAATAAGCAGATTTTTTTTCTTTTTGGCACATCACTTACATATTATACTTTTTACTGTTGTCCAGGCTCGCGGGATGAGCCGTGTGGAATTTAATGAGGACCCAAGATACTGGCAGCTGAGATGCAGGGGAGTGTTATTGAGAAGGTGGAGATACAAAAAGAAACGGCAGGGGTGTGGAGGATATTAAACAAAACTTAAACTGGAAAAAACTAACAAAACAAACTTGAAACACTAACTGCAGACCCAGGAACCCATAGAACCACACAGGGAACCCATAGAACCACACAGGGAACCCATAGAACCACACAGGGAACCCATAGAACCACACAGGGAACCCCAGGTTGCCACAGGACATTAACACAAACAAACCCACAACAGGCAGGAGAACACACAGGGCTTAAATACTCACAGCAGTAATCAAGGGATGGGAGACAGGAGGGGAACACACCTGGGAGAAATCAGAGCTGACGAGACAGCGGAAACGTAACTTGAACACACTGACATCCGACACGGACCTTCAAGGTAAAACAGGAAACTCACACACGCAAAGACACAGACTCAAAGATGCGAACTTTACACAGAGATCTGACTACACTAGAGGGGATACACAGAACCAAAACGTAAGAATAAACAAAGATACATCAAGAAATGGAGAGATTAATAATACAGAACAGAAAACACTGGGTCACAGACCCAGGACCGTGACAATTGTCTTGGAACCAGCAATTAGTGAATTGAATCTCATTTTATTTTTGTGTTCATGATATGATATATTTTGTAGTCTCAGTAAGACAAAAAATCCGGGGATTGCACGTAAGATGGTTTCTCATATCGATTAAAGTATTTCTTCTTAGAAACAATTCCAACTTATTGCTGTACCCCACCACCAATCTGCAGTCTGTGTTCAGTTTGCAGAGAAATATGGAAACATCTTCACCCTTTGAATCTTCAGTCAAAGAATTGTAGCGATTAATGGCTACAAGCTTGTGAAAGTGACTCTGATCCAACAAGGAGATGATTTCCAAGATCGTCCTTCTATATCACTGTTTGAAGAATTAGTGAGGAATAAAGGTGATGTTTGTTGCAGTTTGTTGAAAAGGTTAGTAGTTGCTTCCAGTAAGACCATTGCATAAAATTTCTTTGAGTCTGATTCTGTTTTGTGTTTCAAAAGCTCTTCTGTTATCAAGAAGACCAGTTTCTCTGTGAATTTCACATTCCCGTGGCAGCGTGCTAGGTACTTGCTCAGACATTTAGGGCTTTGTTTCACTGTAAAAAGAAGTTTTCTTCCCACGCAGTGTACAGCGGACACTAATGTTTTTTTCACTTTTTATGAAATCAAACTCAAAGCAAGGATAAGGTACTTCCACGCTTTAAACGCTGCACCGTTGTACTCTCTCCCACACTCTATATATTATTCATTGTTGATCTGCACCAACGTGATCTGCACGTCTGTTACCAGAAATGTCGCACACACTTACATCATTGTCATGAGACACTCTCACAAAAAAAATCACGTTTTAGTAACGCAGCATGCTTACAGGAAAGTACCAGTAATCTAATTAGTTTTTTGCAATAGTAATTGCTTATTTTATTCGTTACTTGTACTGATCTGACGCACAACCTACAAAAGAAATAGCAGCAATCTTAAGGAAAACATTCGCAGTATTAGCAACCCAAGCATTCCCATTTGAGTGTTTCAGTGTAGATGGAGGATGCAAAAGACTAATCAACCCAAATGCTGTAGCACTTTTCTTTTTTTGGTCCTGAAGCTCATTTTTTCAACTATCTGTCTAAATGTAATAGCTGGAATACAAAAACCTGCAAACATTTGGTTGTATAGAGATTCAATATTTTGAAGAATTTAATGGCTAATAAATGAGCCTGTTACTTCTTCTTCAGTTAAACTTACATTTTGTCCTACACATTTGAAGAATTATACAATTTAACCTCTTTAGACAGTGTATACAGATAAAGGTAATCTATTCAAATAAAAGGCACACTGATATCTTGTGCTAACTGTATCATTTTCAATAAAAGAAAGAAAGAAACAAAACAGTTTGCCTCATCAAGATAAGGTGTCAATGCCTTTAACCCACTGAGCGAAAGGTTTAAACCTTTCACACACTGGCTGTACCAAAGGTTTAAACCTTTCACACACTGGCTGTGCCAAAGGTTTAAACCTTTCACACACTGGCTGTACCAAAGGTTTAAACCTTTCACACACTGGCTGTACCAAAGGTTTAAACCTTTCACACACTGGCTGTACCAAAGGTTTAAACCTTTCACATACTGGCTGTGCCAAAGGTTTAAACCTTTCACACACTGGCTGTACCAAAGGTTTAAACCTTTCACACACTGGCTGAGTCGTTCCCATTGCTCCTAAATGTGTTATGTCGTCATGGCAAGGGCACAAGAACTCAGAAGGCCCCCAGAAGAAGAATGCCAGCTACATTGAATCATACAGGGCAGCATAGGTCTGAAATATGTTGCCAAAAACTGAGGGTATGTTTAAATCACACATGCAATCTGAATGAAATATTCTATAAATATATTATGTAATGTATTGAGAACAAACTGAAGTAGCCTAAAGACAGTCAGTGGAAACCAAAGCCATTAGCCTTCTAAATTAAACTAAAAGTTAAAAATGTAATTGCTCAGGTGTTTCCTAATTAAGAAATATAAAAAAACAATAATCCTAAACTAAAAGCACACCGTGTGGCTAAGGCTACCGACCGGAAACAAGCACTGTTACCTGTGTTCCTCCTAAACTTAGCCCTAAATATTCTAAACTTCATGAACAAAATACAGAATAAGTTGCAATCAGACTTGTAAATGTAACGGAGTATCTTACAGAGCTAGTTTAATTTTACATTGGTTAACTCTTAACCATGCGCTTTTATTTTGAAAGCAAGCCGCAGTTTGTTGTTGTGATGGGATTTCCGGCTCTTTTTAGAGAACCGTCTCTTTCGGCTAGACTCACTAAAAAGAACCCACTCTTTCGGCTCCCAATCGACTCTTCAGCTTGTTTTGTTGTTTTAATTAATTTATTATTAACAACAATATAAAATTATGCACAAAAGGAATTACTAATGTAAAAAACAGTGGTTTTATTTATATATGTTTATATATAAATATATACGGTGGCCCCTAGAGACAAAGCATGTACAAACTTCAAAAAGCACGTACAAACTCGAAAGCACGTACAAACTCCAAAACTCATTTCTAGCGTTAACTGAACTTCCAAAACAGAGCTACCTAGATCACTTAAATTACACAATTGAAAGCATATATGTATTGTTTGTGTATTTATACACAAGCACTCATATATGTATTCAAATAATTCAAAAAAATGTTCATTTAACTTTTACTACAGCACACCAGATCCGGTCGTTGGTACTTGTGTATCCACTAGGTAACAAAAGCTCAACACTGCGCCTAGCATCCTGGAACACTGCTGTTGTTTTTTGTACGTGTTTTGGAGTTTTTACGTGCTTCGGGTTTGTACGTGCTTCTGACTTTTTACGTGTGTGGTGGAATTGAGGCACGACGGGTCCAAAGATCATAGTTTTGAGCCATCTTTATTTCACGTGGCTGCAGCTCTCAAGATGCCAGCCGCAAATACACCACAACACACACCAACCCCTGAGTCCCCGTGTTTATAACTCCGCGGGCATGATTAAGGATGCCGTGCAGGGAGGGCAGATGCCCCTGCACGGCATCCTTAATCGCTGCACCGTTATACTCTCTCCCGCATTTCATGTCTGCAGAGAATGTTATCTCTCTCTCTCTCTCTGTAGTGTAAGTGTAAGTGTAATAGAAGCAGAAAACCAACTTTATTAAAGCAACTGACAAATTCTGATTTGATTTGCAAGTGTCTTTACCTTTTATGACTTGAGATAACTTATTGTAAATTGATGCTATAATAAAACTGAATTAAAACTGACATGACTTTAATTCAACTCAGCCATTTTGTACGTAGTATAGAGCTAAAAGTGTAGACACTGCTACACTGTCAGAGTATTAAGTACTTTACTTAATGAAGCAATGCAAGAAACTTGTAGAAACTTACCACCTAAGACAAGGAGTCAAGGGTTCATGTTTTTCCTTTAATTTTTCAGCAGTCTGTATTTTTTATCAGAGACTTTTGCAACTTCCGTTGTTTTTAAGTCAACTCCAGTGAAAACATTTCTTGAAAAAGGCAAAGCCCTGTGGCTGTTTGGGAACTAAGGCTGCTGGTATTTTACAGAATAAACAAAACAGAACATCCACCAGCTAGCATGGCTAGCTGGTGGCACTGACAACTTAAAATTATGTTAAAAAAAAAGAACAAAAGACTTTTCTTTTCACACATGGCTTGGAAAGTAACGATAAAAAGATCTGTACCAAATTTACTTTTTTCATATATTCCACCTCTAAGTTTCAGGATGGCTGCTAGTTTTTGTGTAACAAGCATAGGAACAAATGAAGTGTGGACATAAGCTCCTCAGTGGAGGCTCCAACCATGTTACATAACACTGAGGACCTCTTGGGAATTCCAATGTAAATAACAAGTCAGGAGGTTGAGCTCTTCCAGCTGGTTACTATGGAGCTGATTGTAAATTGAAGCATGCTGAAAACAACTTCAAAATGTATCACATTTAGCTCCAAACTTCTTAAAAGTCTGCTTTGATATTGCTTTTCAAGTCACAGATATTTGCAGACTTTTTAATGTAAATCTAAATGTAACATAAACATGTTAAGAATATGTGCCAGTTCTTTTTTTTTTTTTTTTTTTTTTTTTGTCCCGTTTGGATCTTTGGCCATCAGAATTGTTGTCTTAAGGCCAAGAAAGATGCCAAGCGGATTTATTTTACCAAGTGGATCATCATGGCCTTGCCATATTGGTCCATGTGATTGACCTTTATTATAATTATGAATTTATTTTATTTTCAGTTGCTACAAACGGGACAGACATGACTGGGGGATAGGACAGGGAGAGAGAATGAAAGAAAGAGAGGGAGAGAGAGAAAACCAAAGGGGAGAAGAGACGGTGAGAAGGGGGGGAAGAAAGAAAAAAACAAACAAACAAAAAAAAAAAACACCTGGGTCACCTGTATGGAGAAAAAAAAGCAGAAGAGAAAGCAAAAAACAAAGAGCAACATAATAAAAAAAACGGCACCATCACAATAAACTAGCTAGCAGTAGATATCAGTAGATACTAAATAATAAACGATATTGTGCAGCACGCAAGATAGACAGCGCACAATGTGCTTTGAGGCAGCAGCCAAGAAAGCTGTAGTCCGCGTCTGTGAATACCCGTGTGTACACCTGTGTGCATACCTGTGTGGATCAGCATGCTTGCATTCCAAAGGTTTCTCCATGTAACGATCTGCTAGGGAGTGTGGGGAGCCACAGCCCCGTCCTCCAGGGTATGAAGCAGGTATGGAGGAGATCAAAACTCCAGACATCCAGAGGCCCCCAGAACACAAGAGACCAAGGAAGACCCACAGAGGGGCAGCCGCGCCACTGTCCCAGTAAGAGCTGAGGAGAGTCCCAGATGAGGGCTCACTCAGCAGCCGCGGAGCAGAAGCCAGGGGGAGTTGCAGCCAGCTGTGCCTGAGTGACCGAGCCCCAGGCCGAGAGGCCGGGGGCACCCCACCTCCGAAGTGGCCCGAGCGAGCCCCAGGCTCCAGGCCCCGATAAGCGGCCGCCAAGGAGTGAGCCGGTGTGTACCCGGACACCCACCCCCAGACACAAAGAACCACCAACGCACCGACACCTGAGGGAGTCCGCCACTGGCAGGGGAAGTGGTGGTGGGTGGAGGTAGGCCTCCAAACCTTGGAGGGCCTGAGATGTCCCCAGAGAGGTGGCGTCTGATACCCAACCTGACATATAGACACAGACATACAGGCACACACAGACACAAACATCCATTCCCACCCTCATGCTCTCATATGCACTTACTCCACACTCAACCAACGTGGAGACAGACATAAAGAGACGCTGTACACACGATCACACTCCCCAAGCGTACTCTACGAACCGGGTCTAGGTACCCTTGCCCCTGGAGGGGGGAACTGCACCCAGACCCAGGTGGTGTTACCCTTTTCCCTGCGGTGGGGGAGGCAGACCGCCCCGACTCCGCAGCAGCAGGGAGGCCCCACACTCCAGACCGCAGTCGGACGGCCAACTCCTCCTCCTAGCCCCCCCGCTCCAGCAGGTCGCAGAGAACGGGGGTGAGAGAAGACTCCAAACCTCCCTCCACCCGCTCATTGTAGTGTTGATGCATGTGTGTTCTAAGGTGCAATTAAAACCCAGGAGGGCATGGAGCTACCTGCCAGAGAGCAGCAGGTAAGCGCATAGTCCCTCCTGCTAGCCCTCAATGTCTACGTGTATTCAAAATTGAGAGGTGGGCAACGACGCCAGGGGTGAGGTGTACACCCTGATGGTAATTTGGACTCCGTGTATCGTGCCCACCCCCAAGATCCTATATGTATGTGTAATGAGAGTGTGAGTAATGTGAATGTCTAAGTTGTGGGATAAAATTGAGGCAGAGGCAGCCAGAAGGGGACGGGGGGGGGGGTAGCCTCCTCTGCACCCTGGTGACATACCCCTACTCCAAGGCCCTGCATGTGTGGGTGGTTGTGGTGGAGCGGGGAGAGGGAGGCAGCTGGAGATGGGGAGGGAAGGAAGGGAGGGGCAGGTGACCCCTCCCTGGGGCCAGCTCCCCCGCTGACCCCAGTAGGCACTCCCATACTCCGCGACCCGCCAGGGAAAGGGGGCCCAGGCCCATCCAGACCGGGGCCCAGCGCAGCAGCGCCTCCCGGACCCACAGAGCCCGGGACAGTCCACCCAACCCCACCACAGAGAAAACTGCACCCACCCCACCATCCACTCATCTTCCAGACTACATGAGACAATAGACGCCCAGGCTGAGATCTTCCTCCACCTCTCCTGTATCTCCCCCTCCTGCAGAGAGAGTTCCTGAGGAGAGGAAAGCTCCTGCAAGGCCAGTTCTAAATATTATTGGTTAAATCCAAATGTTATGGGAAACAAATTTGCAGTATTAACAACCCATTCATTCCCATTTGAGTGTTTCAATACAGCTGGATGATGCAAAAGACTAATGTACACAAATAGCAATTTGGGGGGCGCTAGCCAAGAAGTCTGCTCAACTGTCGGCCTCAATGTAATAGCAGGAATACACAAACCTGCAAACAAATTGTTGTATAGAGATTAATTATTGGGCAGCATTTAATGACTAACAAACGACTCTGTTACTTTAACTTCCCCTTGTTCAGTTCAACTTGCTTTCCCCCTTTTTAAAAAAAAAATACATTTTAAACAATTAATCACTATTCTCTTAAGGCAGTGTATATAGATAAAAGCAATCCATTCGAATAAAAGGCACACCGATATCTTTTGTTAACTGTATCATTTTAAATAATTTTTCTTTAAAGTTCTCCTCATTATTCTTCCCACATTCCAAACCAACTTAGGAGTCGGGTTTCAAGATAAGGTGCCAATGCCTTTAACCTACTGGGCGGTTTAAACTTTTCACACACTGAGTGTGTTGTTTTCTTTGGCTCTGAATATGTTATGTAATTATGGCAAGAACCCAAAGGTCGACAGAAGAAGAATACCAACTACTGTAAACCATACAGGCCAGTAGAGGTCTGAAATATACTGCTCAAAAACTGATCGTGCTTAAATCACAAATGAGATCTTTGTGAATGAAATATTTAATAAATATATTACATAATTTTTTGAGAAAAAACAACGTAGACAGTCAGTGAAAAACAAAGCCATAAGCTTTCTACATTTAACTAAAAGGTAAAAGTTTTATTTCTTGGGTGTTTTCTTAATTAATAAATGTACGAAAATAATAATCCTCCACTGAAAGCACACCGTGTGTCTAAGACCTGAAACAAGCACTGTTACCTGTGTTCCTCCTTAGCATAGCCCTAAATTTTCCTAACTTCATACACTGTTACAACTCCGATTTTTCTTAACCACCTGGTACAGGTGTAACAGTTGTAACAGAGTGTCTTAGAGATGTAGTGTAATTTTACATTGGTTAAGTCTTTTCGCAGATCGCAGATCATTCATCCCAACAGCAGTTAGACTCTATAACTCCTTAATCACGATGTCATAAGTCACTGGACACTGTGAACATCCACGGTCACCACTTCATGCATAATGGACCTTCCATGACCTTCCAAGCTATATAGTTTATGTCTTCCATATTTCCAACTATATCCATAATCACATACTGTGCATGCTACCATTGTATATAGTGCATTATCTTACTTTTTTTCATTGATTGTACTTAATTGTATTTTTGTATTTCCTTCATATATCTGTACTTGAGCTGAGGTGACGCAAAAATTTCCCCGTTGTGGGATCAATAAAGTCTTATCTTATCTTATCTTATCTTAACCACGTGCTTTTATTTTGAAAGCAAACCGCGGTTCGTTGTTCTGGAGTCTTTCCACGTCCTCCGGCTATAAAACAATCATCGTCATATTTGCAGATATAGTCCATCTCAACTAACACATAGCCTCACTAAGCGAAGCCATGGAGACATTATACAGCCTTCTTGGCTCAGAGTGGATAGACGGCAGGAGCATTTTAATCTTTTTGTTTGTTCTTCTGCTTACGACTGAAGTTTTGAAGAACAGAGTGCCAAAAAACTTTCCTCCCGGACCGAGGGCTCTGCCTTTCATTGGAAATCTTCATCGCATCAGACCTGATAGAATTCATCTGCAGTTTGCAGAGGTATACATACTAATTATTATTAGTAGTAGTAGTTGTAGTAGTAGTAATAATAATAATATTTTTGTTGCTGTTGTTGTTGTTATTTCACGTCATAAAAATCGTGTGCACCAGGCATTTAAAGTGCTGTTGCTCTCTTTTTGAAAGGTTAGTATGTATTCGTGGAGAGCCTGCCCAATTTTCTATGGGGTGTTAACCAGAATATGATGTGGCGCCCCCACCAAACACCTCATCTTCACCACTGTTAACCATATTATATATATTGTCTGTCCTTTGTGTGTGTGTGTGTGTGTGTGTGTGTGTGTGTGTGTGTGTGTGTGTGTGTGTGTGCGCGCGCGCATTCTACAGTGAAGACAACAGTTATCATGAGTCACTTGTGGGTTGGGAAGTAATAAACCAGCAGACAGGACATTTATAAAGCAAGTTAATTTTTTTTAATTGCTTTTGAAATGTGCAATAGGGCAGAAGAGTCACAGAGATTTCAGCGTAGTCCTTAATATTTTCTTACATAAAAATAGATACCCATGGAATAAATAAAGTATTTCTTTTTGTTGTCATTTTTGTCTATTTATTGAGAGAAATAGACATTAAAGTGTGTGAAGCTGTATTTGTATTCAGAATAGGAAGTAACTAAAGCAAATTATGCAGATCCCAACCCAGCACTGAACAGAATCTTCTGTTCATGTTCAGTTTGCAGAGAAATATGGAAACATATTCAGCCTTCGATTCTTTGGTCAAAGAACTGTGATCATTAATGGCTACAAACTTGTCAAAGAAGCCCTAATCCAACGAGGAGAAGACTTCATGGATCGTCCCAGCCTACCAATCGTTGAAGAGTTGATTGGGAATAAAGGTGATAATTTTCCTTAAAAAGTTTTTAAAATGTTTTAATAAGACCAGCATCACTAGCCTGTCACCTTTTTAGCAATGTTAAAACCTAAGTCAATATGTTTTTGACTTTGATTTTAAGTTACTTTGCGTCTAACGCACTTTTGTTTTTCCAAAAGGTCTTGTGATATCAAATGGGTATCGGTGGAAGCAACAGAGGAGATTTGCTCTTCATACACTCAGAAACTTTGGTCTGGGCAAGAAGAACCTGGAGTTATCCATCCAGCAGGAGTGCCAGTATCTCACAGAGGCTTTTGCAGATCACCAAGGCACACACAGACACACAAACACATGAAACTCACACTTTTTATGATGACACAGTAATAATACTTTTTTTTTTTTTATCTTCGTTAATAATAACCATTAATGGTTAATATGGATATATCCTTTTACTTTACCTCAAACTTCTGCAAGACAGTAACGTACATTCACACATTACTAATGTGTGAATGTACTACAAACAGTCATAGTGAAACACACAACAAACTTAAACATAAGTCCATGTAAAATTTGTTTTAAAGAATCCAAAATTCATTAATATAAGTTTACTCAAATTTTTTGTCTAATGGCCTCTTTCAGGAAATCCTTTTAATACCCAGTCACTGTTAACCAATGCTGTGTCCAACATCATTTGCTGTCTGGTGTTTGGGAATCGATTTGAGTACACTGACAAGCAGTTTCAGTCAATTCTGCAGCTCTTCAATGAGATAGTGTACTTGCAGGGAAGCATGTGGGCACAGGTGAAACTCTTTTACATACTGTAGTTGTTGTTTGACTCAGGATTCATACAGAACATATATAAAACCACTTTAACTGAACTTTTTTTGTGCAGCCCAAGCTGTTTTTTGCAAACGGAGCAGTTAGTGGAGCATAACTATTGTGCACTGACTGCACAATAGTTGGTGTGACTCCACCAACGCTGTTCCTTTTCTCAGATTCTGTCACTGATATCCAAAAGCAGAAATATTTCAATGTTGAGTTCATTTAAAAACAGTGGAGGAAGAAAGTTACATATTTTGAAATCTGGTGCAATGTAAAACTGATATTAATTGCAATTAAAGTGCACTTTAAAATTGTGTTTAAATGAATTTACTTGGTTACCTTTCATTACTGTCTATCACAGTTTAAGCCTACTTTTGTCCAATTTGAGCTACTTAACATTAACATATTGGTTATTCTGTTTACTTCTAGTAGGTTGCCATGGGTAGTTGATAAGTGAACTGCAGGGACACCATGTGATGTAATATCTTTGAAAGCTAACTGTTTCCAGAGTGTCAGATGCTTTATTGGCTGTCTTCCTGTTCTGTAGATTTACAACACATTACCCTGGCTGATGAGGTGGCTGCCTGGACCTCACCAAAAACTATTCACTATGACCCAAAAGATAATTGACTTTGTAGAAGTCAAGATCAAAGAACACAGAGAAAACTTCAACCCATCATCACCAAGAGACTACATTGATGCTTTTCTCTTAGAAATGGGGGAGGTAAGTGTTTTCAAAATGTGTTCTTGTTCATTTACATTTTTTAATGAAACATGTTTCCCACTTCTGGCTTTTGTGTTTCTGATAGAAGGAGGATGAAGACTCTGGTTTTAGTCTCAGCAATTTGTGCATTTGCACCCTGGACTTGTTTGGTGCTGGAACTGAAACCACTACAACTACTTTACACTGGGGACTGCTATACATGATCTACTACCCTGACATTCAAGGTGTGTGTATGAACAATATTAATCCTGAATACACACTTGTGACCATCTTTCTATTAGTTTTTTTCAGGGATTGCTCACAGATCATTCTTATGTTGGGAGAGAAAGATGTGTCAATTTCCCCCCTGGTTATCTAAGCAGCACAAACATCAGTTACTTTTTTTAATAGTGCCAAATTGCAACAACAGCCACCAGTTTGTTTTCTCACTATGTGCAGAAAAAGTCCAGGCTGAGATCGATGCTGTGATCGGTTCATCCAGACAACCGTCTATGACTGACAGAGAAAACATGCCGTATACTGATGCGGTCATCCATGAGATCCAGAGAATGGGCAACATCATTCCCCTCAATGTGGCCCATGTTGCAAACAGGGAAACGACAGTGGATAAGTACACAATCCCAAAGGTACACAAAGCAATTGTGAAGAGAAATTTTATAGCACTTTTGCATTTTCCTTTTTTTTCAGATAGATTTTGAATTAAAAACTAGGAAAGCCGTCCTTTTATTGTCTAATGCCAGGATTCTCAAAGTTGGTTGACTGAAATAAAGTTTTGTTTTGAATTCCAGAACATCCTAAACTACAACTACCTGTTGTGTTAAGTTAAACAAGCCTATATGTCACGTGAGAACACTGTAACTTCCATAAAAAGCTTCCCCAACTTCACCACAAAATGCAGAAAATATATCCAGTAAAACATGTTTAAGCTAGAAAATAAAAGCTAGAGCAAGAGTGAGAATGGGACACAAATGAGATGGACTGAGATGCTGAGACATCCCAAAATATACTTGGGGCCAAAACATTAAACACAGTATGAATATAGTTAGTTTCAATTCAATTTTATTTAGATATCACCAAATCACAATAACTGTCACCTTGGGGTGCTGATTATTGTTAAAGTCCAACAATCAGATGGCTCCTTTTAGGGAATTACTTGGGAACAGTAGGAAGGAAAAACTACCTTTAAACAAGAAGAAACCTCCAGCAAAACCAGCTTCAGGGAAGGGCAGCCATCTGCTGTGACCAGACGAGGGGTGAGGGGAGGAGAAAGGAACAAAAAGACACACTGTGGAAGAGAGCCAGACATTAATAATAACTAATGATTAAATACAAAGAAATGGATGAACACATAGAGAATGAAAAAAGAAAGGGAAGGGGAAGGATTTTAAATGTAATTCTAGATTTAACTGGAAGCCAATGAAGAGAAGTGAATATGAATGAAATCTGTTCTGTCTTTCTAGTCCCTGTCAGAGCTCTTACTGCAGCATTTTGGATCAATGCTCACTGAAGGCTTTTCAGTGAGCATTTATAGTGACCTGGCACTAATGAATAGTCTACTGTAGAAGTAATAAATGCACAAACAATTAGCAATACCAGAAACATGTATGACAAACTGACTAGCACAAACGCTAAAGAGACACAAATAAATAACGCTTCTAACTGGCTGTATTTTCTCAGGGTACAATGATCATACCTGCTCTACACTCGGTCTTAAATGACGAGACAATGTGGGAAACTCCAAACTCCTTCAACCCTCAACACTTTCTCGACCAGGATGGTAAATTCAGGAGGAGAGAGGCCTTTCTTCCTTTTTCTGCAGGTTAGTCAGTTGTTGCAGTTCATCAAAGTCCATTTAAAGGACGTTTAAAGCCAAGTGCTTTAAAGAGTCAAAATTACTGAAGGAGAATGTCTTGCCATTAACCTTTTGCCTTAGCAGCCATTTACAATAACAGTGTTAACTTTGCTGAGGATTAACTTCTAAATTGTGTGAATAAAACTTGTGTGTCTCATTGTGTATTCAGGCAAGCGTGTGTGTCTCGGGGAGCAACTGGCCCGGATGGAGTTATTTCTGTTTTTTACTTCCCTCCTTCAGAGGTTTTCATTCTCTGCACCTGCTGGAGAGCAGCCCAGCCTGGAGTTTAAGTTAGGAGCCACTCGCAGTCCCAAACCTTACCGCCTCTGTGCCGTGCCACGTTAAACACCAGCTCTTTTAATCTGAGCACTTGTTTTCCCAGCAAAATGAATCGCAACGAATCACCGTCTACCATTACATTTATGTTGTAATGAATGATGATATCTGCTATATTACTATTTCTTTAGATTAAGGTCAATTGTTATTTTTCATCCTCTCCGTATTAAAATATGCAGTAAATATCTTCTCCTGCAACTTTCTTAAAGTCTTTTCCAGTGCACATTAAATTTGTCAGGCCTACCAAACTCATTGTGCTCAAATAAATCACACTGTCATTAGGATTTGTGTTTAAGGTCACAATATAGTTTCAGACTGAGTTTTAACGGGTGGGAGTGCAGTTCATTTCAGTGCTGTTTATCAGTTTGAGAATGCATGATGTAATCTGGATACTTCAGTTTCAATAAAAACTTTACTCTTTATTTAAAGGCTTTCAGAGTCACTTGTTGTCTTCATGAATAAAACACCACATTCTGGCATGTGAAGAAGTAAAGAACTTTTCTTGGGTTGTAAATCAAACCTTTGCCTTTGCACACAAAGCAAATTCTGAGGTGTTCTTTATCTTCACATGTGCATGATATCAAATAACCAGTGAGAGAATGTCACCACGTCTAAAGTAACCATGGTGAGGCAAATATTTAAATCCTTAAGTGAAAGCACTATTACCACACAAATACTTCTAGTGACCAATAATTCAGCAATCTTAAGATTATAAACAAAGGATAATTATAGGCTGGATGTGAACCTCATTGCTGGCTGGAGCTTTTGTGTGGAATCTGCCTGTTCTTTGTACAGACACACAATGGGACACACCTCTAAAAGTGGTTGAAAACAGCAAGTTTCAGATTGGTGACAGTAAAATTGTGAGATTAAGATGACTGAGGTACAACTGGAGCAGGTTGAGAGGTTGAATGTGTGCATTGGAGGCTTCAACCCCTAAACTGGGAGAGTGCATTCAGCAGATTACAGGTTCTGAAGTTCAACTTCTGAAGTCTCTGTTGAGAAAAAATCAAGTTCTATGAACATCTACAGAAACTAAGAGATCTGGTTAAACCACCATTACAGCCAGTGAAGGTTTTACTATGCTAATATGCGCTTTTCAAAGAGAAATCTGTGTTACTATATTGCTTTTTGGCCATTGGACCCCTCTGCAGCAGCTGCAGGTACAACAAGAGAGCACTGAGCACTGTTTTCACAACCTAGCATGCCCCAGCTGCATGCTTACCGCATGCATTTGGTACCAAACCTCAGATCTGTTGTGCTGGCGCAGTTAAGAGTTATCCCATCCCTGACACATCTGACGAATAAGCGGGGGTAAACGTTCTCACGTGTTTGTAATGACGCATTTTGATTCTCTTTTTTCTCTTTGTGAAAAGAAACCAAAGCTCGAGGGGGAGTTAACAAATCGATCAACTGATTGTTACCTGTAAACGAACTACAGGTCAGCACAAACAACTGAAGACATGGAGACATTATACAGTGTCCTCGGCTTAGAGTGGATAGACTTTAGCAACATTTTCTTATTCCTGTGTGTTTTTCTGCTCCTGACTGATTTTTTAAAGAACAGAGTGCCGAGAAATTTTCCTCCTGGACCCTGGGCACTTCCTTTCATCGGCGATCTTCATCGCATCAGACCTAGTAGACTTCACCTGCAGTTCGCAGAGGTATGACACTATACATAAGAATAATATGTTATATTAAACAAATTGCTGACAGGTTAAAGTAACACTCTAGTTTGACCGCTTTTAAAATACACATTTATTGTTTTCATTAGAGGATTAAACTTAAAGATTTTATGCTAAGTTTAGAGTTTAAGATGAAGACACCAGGCCTGCCCAATAAAGTCGCTCTGCCTCATTAACTGAATTGTACTGATACACTTTAAGTTACACTAATCAAATGTGCAAGTTATATTTTGTTATTCGATTCGCAATAGCTTTGTGCTTCTGTAGGTCAGACTGTTCATTCAGCAGTTCATGGAGCTGGTTTTATAACATTACCGACAATGAAATAATGTCACTCCTGCTTTGCTTTTGCAATCAAACACAAACATTTTTGCATTTCTCTGCGGTATGAGTGTGCTATGCGTGTGTAGTTCTAAATCTGCATTGCGTGTTTAAGTGTATGGAGGGCTTGGAGTGTCAATAAATACATTATTAAATATTTAATTAAATGTATCATTAATGAATTAAAATGTTAAATATTTAAATAATAAAAATATTATTAATTAATACAAAAAATAATTAAAAATGAATGAGTTATTAAATTCTTTAAATGATGATACTCGATTTTTAAGTAATTATATATGTAATTATTTTCAAATATATATTTTTACATATTTATCATGTTGGCAATCACCTAGCAGCATGTAAAAATGACCTTGGATTTAGCCTTAAGCATCATTTCATTTTCATTTCAGAACTGTAGCATGTTATTTATATCCATAAAAGGCAGGGGCGGCTCTAGAAGGGTGGCATGGGGTGGCAAGTGCCACCCTAAAATGATCCCTTGCCACCCCAAGTGCCACCCCAGTTTTGCATATGACGGTGTTGTTTATTAAAATAAGATAGCATTAACAGTTTTTATCGTAGTTACAGTCAACAGTGAATATAAATGCTAAAACTGAATATATTGGATAGTGTTCCACCCCTGCACCATTAACAAATGGTTCAGCCCATAGCAGGACCAGCTTTTTTCTTGTTTTCAGTAGCAAGCCATGCTTATGATTGTGCCAGAGCACATTTTGAACAACACCATGGGAATTTTGGATTTACACAGGTGGTTGGATGTTACACTCTGGAAATGGAAGGAAGGTGAGTGTTATTAACCCTCCGTGGTCCACGGACACGCTGCACCTCCAAATCACATGACTATTTTAAGCTGACATAGCAAAAAAGCTGCAGCCACGCTGAGTCTCTATTTCAGCCCCACATTGAAAGTTCGGACTTTAAAGTTTTTACATTTTAATTACAGGCCAGTAAATCCAGAGTTATGATAATATATATAAGCCATGCTTTTTTTCTAAATACTGTCGTTACGTTTTTGTGTGTGTGTGTTTTAAGCATTTTCTAAGGACAGCGCGAAAACAGTAAAGAAAGGAAAAAAAGCCACCTCTTTCCTATTGGTGGAAAAATGTACCATGTCGACCAATTTAAAAAAAAAGTCAACATGTCGGATTTGGTTGTTTAGGAAGAGGGAAAAGTTTTGGGAATGACGGTAACGGCAGTGAGACAGAGCAAGCGAGTGAGGGAGAGTTTTTAGATGTGGGAGATTTGTGACGTTTAGTGTGGAGTGTATACTTAGTGTATTGTGTTGTCTTGTGTAGCTGTTCTGTTGTGTAGTCGTTTTGTTTTGTGTGTCAGTGAGGGCACTAATGAATGTCACTAAGGCACATTTGCAATGTAAACACTGTCACTAAGTAGAAAAAAAGCGGAGTGATACACCTCCTGTTGTCAGGCCTGCAGGTTTATCCCTGTGCTGTTCTCCTCTGTCTTTTGGTGGACAAACTTTTTTTTTATTGGCACACATCATTCGTGGAGCATCTTATTGCAACACCTGATTGTTCTCTCACTTTAGTTTTAGTAATATTTTTAAATGGTTGTAGAAATGTAAAAAAAAACAAACGGCAGGTGTATTGGCTGCATTTTTAGATAAATAGTTGTATATGTTTACAAAATGTACATTTTATATTTGCATTTCAAGTTATAAAAATTTACTCAACAAGTCTGTGGGGTTTTTTTACAGTAAAAAATACTACTAGGATTTTTAGTTCTTTGTGTGATTTCAGATCAAGTAATAGTACTATTAATAGTAATAGTAGTACTAATGCAGTATGTCAGTGAAAAAAACAACAAAATTCAGTTGAGCTGAAAAGAATGATACCAAACAAGGCAAGGGGAAAAAAATAAAATGAAACAATTTGAGGGTGAAATACAAACGGAAACTCAAATGGAGTCAAAAATGGCCGGTTGTATTTCAGACCTCAGTGGGTTAATCCAACAATCATGAAAATTAGGTTAAATTTTTGTTCATGATAGTGCAGATTTCTGACATTTTGTGTAATTTAAGCATGTAACAATGTGATTGTTTTCTAACAAAAAACAGTGTGAAACTTAAGTTAGACTTGTGTTTGTAAATGAACCACCCCATGTTGTGTAGCTTTCTGGATTTTATACTTATTGGGCTACATATTTATTTATTATACAGGCTATACAGTACATAACATCAAAACTCACATGTTTTATGTAACCAAAGTGTGTAATCATGTGAGTACAGACAATAATTAAGTTATAGACTATATTTATTTGAAAAATGTGTATACTTACTGCATTTGAATAATTTTAACCATATGTAACCACCTGCATATGTGTTTGGGGGGGAAAAAAGGCTTTGATTTTGCCACCCCATTTGATTTTTTTGCCACCCTAAGAAAATTTCTCTAGATCCGCCCCTGATAAAAGGTGAATTATAAATGCCTAGCAACCACCTGGCAGTGGGTTAAAAAAAAAAAGATCAAATAAACAACATCTACCACCATTTTTTTAAAACTTTTTTTCAGTGTGATTAGGATATTGTAAACTCCTGCAATAATACAGAGAAAACCCCAGCAACCATCAAGCACATGGCAACAAACTGCATTTAGCAGACGAAATCTCAAGCAGCACCAGGCTCGGGGACGGGTAACTATCTGCCGCAACTGGTTTGGGGTGAGGGGATGGAAACAGTACGCAAACATAGCGTGCAAGAGAGTCAGAGATGAATAAAAACGAATGTTTAAATGCAAAGCGATGTATAAAAACACAGTTGTCATCCTCACTAACACACCTGTCCACTTTCTGTGTTCAGTTTGCAGAGAAATATGGAAAAATTTCAGCCTTCGACTCTTTGGTGGAAGAGTTGTGGTCCTTAATGGCTACAAGCTTTTGAGAGAAGCGCTGGTCCAACAAGGAGAAGATTCACAGATCGTCCCGCAGTACCCATATTTGAAGACTTATTTGGGAATAATGGTGTTTTTTTTCTTTCCTTTTTTTCCCAAAAGAATCTCATTAGCAGCAATTAGACCAGCAGCATCAGTGTGTGTGTGTGTGTGTGTGTGTCCAAAGGTCTTGTGATGTCAAATGGGTATCAGTGGAAGCAGCAGAGGAGATTTACTCTTCATACACTCAGAAACTTTGGTCTGGGGAAGAAGACCCTGGACTTTTCCATCCAGCAGGAGTGCCAGTATCTCACAGAGGCCTTTGCGGATCATCAAGGCACACACAAACACACGCACACACACTTAGAAATTTCACAAACATCATTACGCAACAAGCCTTTACTGCCTCGTATTCTCATTGTCTCTTTATTCTACAGGAAAGCCTGTTAATGCCCAGCCACTGTTAAACAACGCCGTGTCAAACATCATTCTGCTTTTGGTATTTGGGGATCGATTTGAGTACACTGATGGCAGTATCAGTCTATTCTTAATAACTTTACCGAGATAGTACGTTTAGGGAACCCATAGGGCACAGGTAACCTCTTTAAAAAGGCAACACATTTATTATCTTACTACATCACACATTTCCTGAATACATGTGTCATATATAGTTAATAACAAACATCACCTTAGTGAATTCAAATGTCTTGACTCTAAAAAGAATTTTTTGTTACTGAACATCCATAATTGGAAACGTGTGTTATTTTTATAATTATCTAGATTAACCTTATTTCAGTGGTCACTGAAACATAAACTGAGTGTATAGAACCAAACTGAATGGTTTGTGGACTTTGCTCTAAAATAAGGTTTAAAGATTAATTTTCCCTAGACGTTAGACTTCTTCAAATATCTTGATCTGTGGAATTCCCCAACACATGTCAATTCGGATCCTTTTAGTACCAATAGAAATACACAGTAGAAATGTCAACCGTTGTTACCGGCCATATATAATTGGTAACTGTCTTTCTGTTCTGTAGATGTACACACAATGCCCTGGCTTGTGAAGTGGCTGCCTGGACCTCATCAGAAGCATAACTTAACCGACACATAAACTGATTTCATAAAAACGAAAATCAGAGAACACATAGAAACTTTAACCCAGCCTACCGAGAGATTACTTTGATGCCTTTCTCATCGAAATGGGAGAGGTGAGTGGGTGTGCTGTGTTTCCCTTTTTGCATTTCAAATGAATATGTCATCAGTCATTATTCCTGTCTCTGCTAGAGGAGGGCAGTGATTTCAGTTTTGATCACAGCAGTTTAGTGCATGCACTCATGGACCTGTTTTTTGCTGGAAGGAAAACACACACTACTTTCCACTGGGGACTACTTTACATGATCTTGCTACCTGACTACAAGGTGTGCTCATAATATCCACCATGCCTGCATACTGTGTAATCATCTTGCCATCACATATTGATTGCAGGTGGAATGAGATTTTCTCCCAGTTAATGTGCAGCAGACAACACTCAGTTTTATGGTTTTAAGTTTTTTTTTAAGTCTCACTCATTTCAGTTTAGTTTTAGTTTTTAGTTATTTTCATCTTAAGCTTATTTTTAACACGGGTTTCCTGTTTTTCACTCCACAGAGAGAGTCCAGGCTGAGCTCGATGCTGTGATTGGTTCATCCAGACAGCCGTCTATGACTGACGAGAAAACATGCCCCATATACTGATGCGGTCATCCAGAGATCCAGCACTGGGCAACATTATCCCCTTCAAGTGTCCCGCAGTGCAAGCAAGGACACTTGCATGAGAACGTACACAATCCCAAGGTACACAATCCACTAATAATTTTAGGCCTTTAGTTTTCCCGACGACAGGAGACTTCTGGCTTAGCATGTTACAACATCAGGAATCCACTCCAACCCCCCACCCAACAAAAAAGCAAATACATACACAATACAACATAAAACCAAAAGAAAAACATAACAAACAAACAGACAAACTGTTGAAACAAGGTGATTAGCACGTCCTTTCCAAGTATCAGAGATCCTAGCACTTGTTCTTACGACTCAGCTCTTGTTATCTTGTCCATTTGACTGGTTTGTACTGATGATGCAAACATTGTTTATTTTTTTGAAGTTGCACAAAGTTATAACTTTAATTAAGTAGCTGTTCACTCTAGTTCAACTAGGTGTTTCAGTGATGTATGGGAAGCACGAAATCATGTGTTTATATGAGGCTTGAACCTGTAGGTAAGTGGTCTTTCGAATCATGTGTAGAAATATCTAAATTCCTGATAAATTAGATGCATTGAAAAAAAATTATTTTTTACACTGTAAAAAGTTATTGGCTAAACGTATATGGAAAGGGAATATTTTGTGAGATTTAAATAGAACAGAATGCCAGTGATTTGTAAGTTTTTAATAAACCAAATGTAACAGAAATATATAGAAAACATGTCAAGGCGGTGTATCCACGCACAAATCGGAAGCAGGGGCACCGGCACAGCTAATTAAATAAAAAGAATCATCACCTGCACACAAACAAACACATGAACATGCAAGTTCGTAAGCAACACTTTGATGATTTTACCATTTTAGCCAATCTCAGTTTTTTGTGTAATACTTCTTCAGGCACATATAATCCTGGCCTACCTTGACTCGGTCCTTACATGAATGAGTCTGTGGAACTCCACACCTTTCAACCCGCGACACACTTTTCTGGACCAGATGGTAAATTTATCGCAAGAGAGGCCTGCTTCCATTTTCTGCGAGGTTATGTTGGAAGTCAAAACCTTTTTTATTCTAAACAGAGCAAAATGAAAAACGCCATACTATGTTCTTTCTCTTGTAAATCAGCTTGCCCACCACACATGTTTTGGTTTGGCCAATATTCATATCGTGGATAAAGTGACTATTTGATCTAACATTAGAATAAACGTCATGCTGTGTATTCTCAGGGAAGCGTGTGTGTATGGGGAACAGCTGGCAGGGATGGGTTATTCCTGTTCTTGTGCCTCCCCTCGCGTCAAGGTTTTCATTCGCTGCACTCTGCTGGAGAGCAGCCCCAGCCTGATTTCCAGCTGGAGGGACTCCGCTGTCCCCAACCTTACCCGCCTCTGTGCTTGTAACACGTTAAAAACCAGGCAAACTATGACACAAGTGAACAAATGCCTGATTCAGCGCTTAGAATCACTGGTTTTATAATCACATTTAATTCATCTAATACAGTATCTACCCCTCGTACATTTTTCAGTATTCATAGTGTTATGTGTGAATGGGACTTTGTCATTTTGGTTTTGTCAGCCGGTGACCAGTTTTGATAAACTTGTTACAACAGTGGAAATCTTTTATATCAGTTTAACATTTTAATGTTAACCAAGCAGAAACTGAGATTATTATCCTTTCATTTGACAGGCTTTATTGATATTGCCTTACACATACTAACTCTGAAACATCAAATTGTTTCTTTTTTTTCTGAAAGCTTGACTTCTCTCTATTCTATACATGCAGCATGTTACCCAGTCAAAGTTTTTTGTTTTACGCTGAAGTGTGTTTGAAGTGAGAAAAATCTAGGGTGGCAGGGATTCTTGACTTAATAAAGTGTTGATTGCCCCATTTTAGAAATCTGCAAAACCAATAATGTTAGCTGTCATAAAAATTGCGAGGAAGAGTGGTGCCCATGTGGGGGGATGGGTTTGCATGTACCAAAAGAGTATCGAATGAGGGTATAAAGGACTGGATTTGCATTCATGAGCGTTCTTTGCTGTGGGGATGTTTGGGTGCACTGGGAAGCCAAAATTGACAAGCCATAGTTTAGGTTTTGGTGCAAGAAGACCTCGATACCTCGGAGTCTGCTTCTGGTTATAGCTCAATAAGATGGCATACTGAATGATCCTTCAGACCATATTGAGTTCAGAACTTTTATAATTAGTTTTAAGATTTTATGTGAGACTTTTCAAAGCCCTCTCTGCGCTTTCCACCAAAGGTATTTTAATCTGAATCATTTTTTTTTACCCTGCTTTGTGGTTTGGGTCATCAGGGTTCCTCAGCCATTCTTCTTCGGGGGCCTTCTGAGTTCTTGTGCCCTTGCCATGACGACATAACACATTTAGGAGCAATGGGAACGACTCAGCCTGTGTGAAAGGTTTAAACCTTTGGTACAGCCAGTGTGTGAAAGGTTTAAACCTTTGGCACAGCCAGTTGTGAAAGGTTTAAACCTTTGGTACAGCCAGTGTGTGAAAGGTTTAAACCTTTGGTACAGCCAGTGTGTGAAAGGTTTAAACCTTTGGTACAGCCAGTGTGTGAAAGGTTTAAACCTTTGGCACAGCCAGTGTGTGAAAGGTTTAAACCTTTGGTACAGCCAGTGTGTGAAAGGTTTAAACCTTTCGCTCAGTGGTTAAAGGCATTGACACCTTATCTTGATGAGGCAAACTGTTTTGTTTTCTTTCTTTCTTTTATTGAAAATGATACAGTTAGCACAAGATATCAGTGTGCCTTTTATTTGAATAGATTACCTTTATCTGTATACACTGTCTAAAGAGGTTAAATTGTATAATTCTTCAAATGTGTAGGACAAAATGTAAGTTTAACTGAAGAAGAAGTAACAGGCTCATTATTAGCCATTAAATTCTTCAAAATATTGAATCTCTATACAACCAAATGTTTGCAGGTTTTTGTATTCCAGCTATTACATTTAGACAGATAGTTGAAAAATGAGCTTCAGGACCAAAAAGAAAAGTGCTACAGCATTTGGGTTGATTAGTCTTTGCATCCTCCATCTACACTGAAACACTCAAATGGGAATGCTTGGGTTGCTAATACTGCGAATGTTTTCCTTAAGATTGCTGCTATTTCTTTTGTAGGTTGTGCGTCAGATCAGTACAAGTAACGAATAAAATAAGCAATTACTATTGCAAAAAACTAATTAGATTACTGGTACTTTCCTGTAAGCATGCTGCGTTACTAAAACGTGATTTTTTTTGTGAGAGTGTCTCATGACAATGATGTAAGTGTGTGCGACATTTCTGGTAACAGACGTGCAGATCACGTTGGTGCAGATCAACAATGAATAATATATAGAGTGTGGGAGAGAGTACAACGGTGCAGCGTTTAAAGCGTGGAAGTACCTTAATCCTTGCTTGAGTTTGATTTCATAAAAAGTGAAAAAAAACATTAGTGTCCGCTGTACACTGCGTGGGAAGAAAACTTCTTTTTACAGTGAAACAAAGCCCTAAATGTCTGAGCCAAGTACCTAGCACGCTGCCACGGGAATGTGAAATTCACAGAAGAAACTGGTCTTCTTGATAACAGAAGAGCTTTTGAAACACAAAACAGAATCAGACTCAAAGAAATTTATGCAATGGTCTTACTGGAAGCAACTACTAACCTTGTCAACAAACTGCAACAAACATCACCTTTATTCCTCACTAATTCTTTCAAACAGTGATATAGAAAGGACGATCTTGGAAATCATCTACTTGTTGGATCAGAGTCACTTTCACAAGCTTGTAGCCATTAATCGCTACAATTCTTTGACTGAAGATTCAAAGGGTGAAGATGTTTCCATATTTCTCTGCAAACTGAACACAGACTGCAGATTGGTGGTGGGGTACAGCAATAAGTTGGAATTGTTTCTAGAAGAAATACTTTAATCGATATGAGAAACCATCTTACGTGCAATCCCCGGATTTTTGTCTTACTGAGACTAAAAATATATCATATCATGAACACAAAAATAAAATGAGATTCAATTCACTAATTGCTGGTTCCAAGACAATTGTCACGGTCCTGGGTCTGTGACCCAGTGTTTTCTGTTCTGTATTATTAATCTCTCCATTTCTTGATGTATCTTTGTTTATTCTTACGTTTTGGTTCTGTGTATCCCCTCTAGTGTAGTCAGATCTCTGTGTAAAGTTCGCATCTTTGAGTCCTGTGTCTTTGCGTGTGTGAGTTTCCTGTTTTACCTTGAAGGTCCGTGTCGGATGTCAGTGTGTTCAAGTTACGTTTCCGCTGTCTCGTCAGCTCTGATTTCTCCCAGGTGTGTTCCCCTCCTGTCTCCCATCCCTTGATTACTGCTGTGAGTATTTAAGCCCTGTGTGTTCTCCTGCCTGTTGTGGGTTTGTTTGTGTTAATGTCCTGTGGCAACCTGGGGTTCCCTGTGTGGTTCTATGGGTTCCCTGTGTGCCCTGTGTGCCCTGTGTGCCCTGTGTGCCCTGTGTGCCCTGTGTGCCCTGTGTGCCCTGTGTGCCCTGTGTGGTTCTATGGGTTCCCTGTGTGGTTCTATGGGTTCCCTGTGTGGTTCTATGGGTTCCCTGTGTGGTTCTATGGGTTCCCTGTGTTCCCTGTGTTCCCTGTGTGGTTCTATGGGTTCCCTGTGTGGTTCTATGGGTTCCTGGGTCTGCAGTTAGTGTTTCAAGTTTGTTTTGTTAGTTTTTTCCAGTTTAAGTTTTGTTTAATATCCTCCACACCCCTGCCGTTTCTTTTTGTATCTCCACCTTCTCAATAACACTCCCCTGCATCTCAGCTGCCAGTATCTTGGGTCCTCATTAAATTCCACACGGCTCATCCCGCGAGCCTGGACAACAGTAAAAAGTATAATATGTAAGTGATGTGCCAAAAAGAAAAAAAATCTGCTTATTTAAATCACTTGAGTTCATGCATTTAGTTTCTTTGTAAAACTGTGGAAAGGCAGCAAACAAAACATATTTCAGTGTAGTAGGATTAATAAACAACTATAGGTTATTTTGCTTGCTTCCAGCAATTGGTGGAATTTATAGATTTCCATTAAAACCCATAACATCATAGATGAGTGGAAATGGAACACAGAGGCATACAGTAACATAGATTTCTCTTTGAAAGCGCATATTAGTAAGTGAATTGTCACTAGCTGAAAGGTGATTTAACCAGATCCCTCAGTTCTGTAGACATTCTTAGAATTTGATCTGTTCTTGTCAGAGACTTCAGATTTTTTTGTACCTGGAATCTGCTGAAGGCACTTTAAATGGTTTTGGGATTGATTACCGCCAACTACCACTAGGTAACCTGCTAAAACCTGTTCCAGTTGTACCTCCAGGCCCTGATACTTCTTCATTTCACAAAGTTGGTATAAAGACATCATCTTGCCCAAACAATGTTGTGCCAACACGTTTCTTAAAACAAGATTTTGAATGTTGTTCTGTTTCTGGACATTAGCAATGTTTCATAGCAGTCTTAGTTCAGGGGGTGGTGCCAGCCTGCTTTAAACATGTTGTTGTGCATGTGATATTTAACCCTGTGTGGTGTGGTGTTCATATTTTGTTACTCAGCCAGTGTTCATGGGTCTGGTGGACCCGCTAGAGTTTTGGCTTTCCAATTGAACACTATCAAACAATTTTATGTTAAATACTCAACAGATGTTTTACTTCATCCCAATTACAAGCCATATGAACAGCAAACATGGTTAATTTTTTTCCCTTTACCTTTGTTAGATCACATTTATGAATTAATGTGCCTCTCGTTTTTTTTTGTTTTTTTTTATAAAATGTTATAAAAAAATTAATCAGTTATAATCAAGTGGAGTGAGTGGAAAGACACAACACATTTACACATGAAGCAATATGTTTCACAACTAAATGGGATCAGCTGCTCATCAATGGTGACATTAGGCCCAGGGTTGTAAGACAGGGGGAGGTGGTGCACACACTATCCCACACTGTCCTGATGGCAGCTAGCTTGTCTCTCTGCCGTCGAGCTGGTCTGTCGTCTCGGTTATCAAAACGGATAATCCTGGAAATTTTGTGGAAGTTTTCCAGACACACTGATGCACGGAAAGGTTCTTGCCGGTTTCTGCATCCCACAGGGATTCTGTCGATTCCCCTTTGGACCTGAAAACTCCTGCAAGGATAAAAACCCCAAAGTAGGCCTTTGGGGTTCTTAGATAAATTTGGTCCATCTCCTTCCACCTCTCTCCAAAAACACACCTTCCTTCTAGATTACTGCAATCCAGAATAACTATTACTGGATGGAATCTGGGATGAAAAGCTCAAAATGAAGACTTGATGTCCTGCACATGAGTAACTGTCAGCCGTGTTGGCCCTGGCTTAGCACAAGTAACAGCTCTGCAGGGTGGCTCATTCTTGGGCAAGAAGACCATTCATTTCACCATTTATTGACATCCATATTTCTTTCACTTGCTGTCTGGTGGGCTTGTTCTGGTCCTAGAGCTGGCTGCAGATGGGGTACTCATCTTCGTTTTGTTACTAAATGGTGCTCAACCTCATCCTCTTCTTCAAAGTCACTGTCAGACTCTGAATTTTCAGAAATTTGAAAATATGTCTGAAACCTCTTTGTCAACATCATCATCCGAAGCCCTCTCTCTTCCAAAATCAATTGGATGGCCCTCGCAGCAGATAATCTTTTGCCATCTTATCAGTTGTGATAAAGAACCACACTGACAAAGTCTTATTTATAGTATTATGCCCCTAATTTTGCAGGAGGGACAGGGTATGAGAAAATAAAATTTGGATCCCTCAAGAAAGAGGGTAAAATGTGCAGGAATGTAAGAGCAGACGGTGTTTGATAGTTGAATTTTCAACAATGTTGCAACTTTGTGCAGGAGGGGAAGAAACACTATCAGCAGCACCAGAAAGGAGGAGGACAGAGTGTGGGAACACAGGACCTACACTTCATCAACACTTTTATTAGACCTGGGTCCAGTGGACCCGAACACCTTGTATGTAATGTAAATGCGTGGGGGGAGGTACAGTATGAGGTCATTGAAAATTAGTTCGGATTTAGGTTCTTCACAGAAAATAAGCCAAAGCCAATGAATTTCAGTTTGAAAAAATAATTAATATGTTTAATTTTTCTTTTGAGAAAACCTGAAACGGGTCTCACAGACCCGAACACCATACAAGGGTTAAAAAACCCGATCTTGATTCCTCTGTTCTTGCAAATTTTAGGCCTATTTCAAAGCTCCATTTTCTGTCAAAATCTTAGAAAAGATTGTATTTGTTCAGGTGCAATCCTTTCTAAATTGTCACAATGTTCTTGAGAGGTTTCAATCTGGTTTTAAAGCCTTTCACAGCACCAAACCTGAACTTTTAAAGTTTCTTATCGATCTTTTACTAGCCACTGACTCAGGTGACTCAGCTGTGCTTCTGCTTTTAGACTTGACCACTGCCATATGATACTGTTGACCACAGCATCTTGATCTCTCGGTTGGAGCACTGTGGCATCAAAGGCACTCCATTAGAATGGTTCAGGTCACACCTCTCTGAAAGGACTTTCTCTGTGAGCCTTGGAGATTTTATTGTCTTCCTCAGCCCCTTTACGTGCGGTGTTCCCCAGGGGATCCGTACTAGGGCCAATTCTGTGCTCTATCTATATGTTGCCTCTAGGTCTAATTTTCAGGAAATATAATATCTGTTTTCACTCATATACTGACGACACTCAGATTTATCTTCAGCTAAGGAGCAACAGCTCCGCTTCGCTGAATCTTTATTTCAGTGTCTCGGCAAAGTTAAGGCCTGGATGCCCTCTGATTTTTTTTTATTTCACGAGTATAAAACTAAAGTGATCATTTTTGGACCAAGTTGCATTTCTAGGCACCTCAGATCTATGCAATTTTTTTGCATGCTATTTGACAGAAGGTACTACCTTCTGTCAAATAGCAGATGCAAAGAAAATTTGGGGGTTATATTGGATAATAAGGTCACTTTGAGAAACAGATTAACTCAGTTGTACAGCAGTTCTCCTTTAAATAGGGCTTTTATCCAAGGTGAGATCATTTTTATCTTTTTAAAACCTAAAGCGGACAATTCACGCTTTTATTCTACCTCAACTGGACTACTGTAATTCTTTATATGTAGGCAGACTTGTTTAGCAAGGCTCGAGGTGGTCCAGAATGCTGCAGCTCATCTCTTAACACGAACGAAGAGACACAAACATATCTCCCCAGTGCTTGCCTCACTTCACTGGCTCCCAATCCCGCTTTTAGAATTCAGTGCGCCCCAGGGTGGTTGTGGCTACAATGTAGCTTGCCATAACCAGTGTGTGAATGGGTGGATGACTGGTTGTGTAAAGCGCTTTGGGGTCCTTAGGGACTAGAAAAGCGCTATACAAATACAGGCCATTTATTTACCATAGAATTAAATATAACATTTTACTGGTGACTTACAAAGCACTGAATGGATAGGCCCCAGAGTATCTGTCTTACTTACTGCAGCCTTATATGCCCCCTAGAGCTCTTAGGTCAGGTAAACTTTTGCTCTTGGCTACACCAAAGTCGAGGCTGTTTCATAGAGGTGTGGAATGATTTAGCTCTCCACATCAGAAAGGCCCACTACCGTCAATCTTTTTTAATCCTATCTCAAAACACATTTTTACTCATTGGCTTTCAACGCAGCATGAGAGTTATTTATGTATTTACTTTCTGTTACTTGGTATTCGTTATTTGATATTGATGCTATTTTCGTTACATTAATTTTATTGTGTAATTTCTATCTTTGTACATCACTTTGGCCAACACTTTTGTTGTAATTAAATGTGCTATGTAAATAAATAAACAATAAATGATAAGTTCAGAAGTTGAACTTCAACTGTAATCTGCTGAATGCACTCTCCCAGTTTAAGGGATGAAGCCTCTAATGCACACATTCAACTTCTCAGCCTGCTCCAGTTGTACCCAAATCCTCTTAATCTCACAATTTTACTGTCACCAATCTGGAACTTCTTGTTGTTTTCAACCACTTTTGGAGTTGTGTCCCATTGTTTGTCTGTACAAAGAACATGTAAATTCCACACAAAAGCTGCACCCAGCAAAGTGGTTCACATCCAGCCTATAATTATCCTTTGTTTATAATCTTAATATTGCTGAATTATTGGTCTCTAGATGTTAGTAATAATACATTCACTTAAGGATTTAAATACTTGCCTCATCATGGTTCCTTTAGTTTTGGTGATTTTTTTTTCTCACTGGTTATTTGATATCATGCACATGTATGTAAAGATAAAGAAAACCTTAGAATTTTGTCTCTGTGTAAAAAGGTAAAGGTTACAACCAAAATAAGTTTTTTCTTTCACATGCCAGAATGTGGTGCTTGACTCATGAAGACAGCAAGCAACTCTGAAAGCCTTTAAATAAAGATTAAAGTGTTTATTGAAATTTTATTTTCACAAAACCCATTTGAAGTATCCCGATTACATCATGCACTCTCAAACTGATAAACAGCACTGAAACTAACTGTACTCCCACCCGTCACCCGATTCTGAAAATATTGTGACCTTAAACACAAATCCTAATGACAGTGTGATTTATTTAAGCACATTGAGTCTGGTTGTCTGACAAATTTAATATGGTTTGGAAAAGACTTTAAGAGAGTTGGAAGAGAATGTATTTACTGCATATTTGAAAACAGTCCTTTAATACAGAGAGGACAAAAAAATCACAACTGGCCATTATTCTAAAATTGTAATATAGGAGATCATCATTCATTACACAAATGTAATAGAATATAATAGATTAGCTGGAAGACAGTGTAATAATGGAAGACGGTGATTAGTTGTGATTCATTGTGCTGAGAAAGAGTATGCCCTCGGTTTACAAGAACTGGTGGTTTAACGTGGCACGGCACAGAGGCGGTATAGGTTTGGGACTGCGAGTGGCTCCTAACTTGAACTCCAGACTGGGCTGCTCTCCAGCAGGTGCAGAGAATGAAAACCTCTGAAGAGGGAAGTAAAAAACAAGAATAACTCCATCCTGGCCAGCTGTTCTCAAGACATGAGCGCTTGCCTGAGTACACCATGAGACACAAGTTTTATTAACACAATTTAGAAGTTAATCACTTTGATCACAGATTATTGCTGCAGCTGTGGAACTTAACAGAGATACCATTAAGAGACCGATCCCCTACCAAAGTTAATGCTGTAACTGTAAATGGCTGCTAAGTCAACAATTAATGGCAAGACATTCTACTTTATTAATCTTGCCTCCTTAAAACACTTGGCTTGAAACATCCTTTAACGGGATTTGAGGAACTGCAACAACTGACTAACCTGTAGAAAAAGGAAGGAAGGCCTCTCTCCTCCCTGAATTTACCATCCTGGTCGAGAAAGTGTGGAGGGTTGAAGGAGTTTGGAGTTCCCACATTGTCTCCGTCATTTAAGACCGAGTGTAGAGCAGGTATGATCATTGTACCCTGAGAAAATACTGCCAGTTAGAAGTGTTTATTAAACATGTCTAGTGTTTGTTCTAATCAGCGTGTCCATTTGTGGTTTCTGGTAGTTGCTGATTGTTCATGCTTTATGACTTCTACATTCATCTATTCATTATTAACAGGTTGCTCAAAATGCTCGCTGAAAAGCCGTCAGATTGATCCAAAATGCTGCAGCAAGAGTACCGACAGGGACTAGAAAGAAAGAGGATATTTCATTCATATTAACTTCGATAAAACTTGTGGTTCCCAGTGCATTTAAAAGTAGAATAGGAGGCAGAGCCTTCAGCTTTCAGGCCCCTCTTCTGTTTCTCCCAGTTTGGATGTGGGAGGCAGACACCCTCTGTCCTTTCAAGATTAAGCTTAAAACTTTCTTTTTTGATAAAACATATAGTTTCCATGATGCACTGAGTGGTTCTTCTTCAAAACAAAATGTTATTGAGGACAACAAACTTTAGAGTCCTGGCATTAGATGATAAAAGGACAACTTTTTCATTCAAAATCTATCTGAGAAAACAAAAAACACCAAAAAGTGCTATTAAAAAAATTCATCTTCGCAATTCCTTTGTGTACCTTTGGGATTGTGTACTTATCCAATGTTGTGTCCTTGTTTGCAACATGGGCCACATTGAGGGGAATGATGTTGCCCACTCTCTGGATCTCATGGATGACCGCATCAGTATACGGCATGTTTTCTCTGTCAGTCATAGACGGCTGTCTGGATGAACCGATCACAGCATCGATCTCAGCCTGGACTTTTTCTGCACATAGTGAGAACAAGAACTGGTGGCTGTTGTCGCAATTTGGCACTAATAAAAGGAACCTGGATTAAAAAATAAAACTGAAATAAACTGAACAAAATTAACCAACACAAGAATGATCTGTGAGAAATCTGTTAGATTTGTATTGTTGGATTGTCATTTATGCCTAGAAATATATATTTATTAGGTTTAGGGAAGTCGTTTATGGGGTCACACACACACACAGACATACTTACACGGTACTCTTTGTGTGTATGTATACGTCATATGTTAATGAACCTATGTATATTCATGTAACCTAAATAAAAGAGCAGTGTTACAGGGGAACGGACGAGAGCAACTGGGGTCAAGCGAAGAAGGAACGGCGTTTGTCCAATTCTCTCCCGTGCACGAGAAACATAAAGAACTTTGCCTACTCATGTTTGCTTTGCTGTGTAGTTAAATTGTCTTGAACGTTCCAGCGAATAGGTTTAAGCTACAAACCTGTCAAAATCTCTGAAAAAACTAATAGAAAGATGGTCCCAAGTGTGTATTCAGAATCAATATTGTTCATACACACACCTTGAATGTCAGGGTAGTGGATCATGTATAGCAGTCCCCAACGTAAAGTAGTTGTAGTGGTTTCAGTTCCAGCACCAAACAAGTCCAGGGTGCAAAAACACAAATTGCTGAGACTAAAACCAGAGTCTTCATCCTCTTTCTATCAGAGTCACAAAAGCCAGACGCAGGAAATAAATGGCATGTTTTTTAGAAAATGTAAATGAACAAGAACACATTTTGAAAACACTTACCTCCCCCATTTCTATGAGAAAAGCATCAATGTAGTCTCTTGGTGATGATGGGTTGAGGTTTTCTCTGTGTTCTTTGATCTTGACTTCTACAAAATCAATTATCTTTTGGATCAGAGTGAATATTTTTTGGTGAGGTCCAGGCAGCCACCTCATCAGCCAGGGTAATGTGTTGTAAATCTACAGAACAGGAAGACAGTAGCAGTAATAGGTCAAATTTTGCAAAAGTAGGCTTAACCTGTGATCGGCAGTAATGAAAAGTAACCGAGTAAAATCAATTTAAACACAATTTTGAAGCATACTTTAATAGTAATTAAAATCTCTTTTACACCACAGCAGATTTCATAAGTGACTTTCTTCCTCCACTCCAGTTAAAGGAACACAACAGTAAAATATTTCAGGAAAGATAATCTGCGTTGAGATATCAGTCTGAGAATCTGAGACAAGGCACAGCCCTGGTGGAGTCTAATGTGAACAATAGCTATGCTCCTCTAACTGCTCTGTTTGCAAAGAAAGCTTTCACTTGGGCTGCACAAAAAAGTTCAGCTAAAGTTTCTTATTTGTTTTTTTAAATCCTGAATCAAACAACACTAACATATGAGAAAGAGTTTCACCTGTGCCCACACGCTTCCCTCCAAGTACACTATCTCACTGAAGAGCTGCAGAATAGACTGAAACTGCTCATCGGTGTACTCAAAACGATTCCCAAACACCAAACAGCAAATGATGTTGGACACAGCATTGTTTAACAGTGACTGGGTATTAAAAGGTTTTCCTGAAAGAGCATATGTTCATTAGACAAAACATTAAAAGCAAACTCATAATTAATTTCGATTATGTAAAAAAATTGTGTACGTTTTGTGTGTGTGTGTGTGTGTGTGTGCCTTGGTGATCTGCAAAAGCCTCTGTGAGATACTGGCACTCCTGCTGGATGGATAACTCCAGGGTCTTCTTGCCCAGACCAAAGTTTCTGAGTGTGTGAAGAGCAAATCTCCTCTGTTGCTTCCACTGATACCCATTTGATATCACAAGACCTTTTGGAAAAACAAGACTGCGTTAGGCCCAAAGTAACTTAAAAATAAGGTCAGTAAAATACTGACCTAAGTTTTAACATTGCTAAATAGTCAGATGATGCTGGTCTTATTAAAACATCTTGAAAAACTTTTCAAGGAAAATTATCACCTTTATTCCCAACCAATTCTCAACATTGGGTAGGCTGGGGCGATCCATGAAGTCTTCTCCTCGTTGGATTAGGGCTTCTTTGACAAGCTTGTAGCCATTAATGATCACCGTTCTTTGACCAAAGAATCGAAGGCTGAATAGTTTCCATGTTTCTCTGCAAACTGAACATGAACAGAAGATTCTGTTCCGTGCTGGGTTGGGATCTGCCTCATTTGGGTGACCGCTTCATAAATTTTGGCTATTTCCTCTTAAGAAGCCAATATTAAATACAGCTTCTTCTGAATAAAATACAGCTTCACATACAGCAACGTCCCTTTCTCTCAATAAATAACCAAAAAAAGACAAGATAACAAATACTTTATTCATACATAGGTAGGCATTTTATATAAGAAAATATTTAAGACAATGTTAAACTCTGTGACTGTTGTGCTCTATTGCACATTTCAAAAGCAATTAAAAGCAATTTACTTGCTTTATAAATGCACTGTCTGTTTGTTTATTACTTTCCAGCCCACTAGTAACTCGTGATAATGGTGTGCGTTCTATGAGTATTAGGGCGAGAAAAAAAATACTGTTGATCATTTTGAGAATAAGATCAAGAATGTATTTTGAGAAAAAAGTCAAAATACTGTTCTTTGAAAAAAGGCGAAATTATGTTTCTGGGAAAAAGTCAAAAGTCTATTTAGAGGAAAAAGTCAACATGTGGAGATTACAGTAGTGTTTCACGACAAACTGCCACGCTTGCTATACCCTCTAAGTTGTGAAAGCATACTTCAGAATGAGTTTTTAGTAACAAGAAAGGAAATTATTTCTGTTTGGCACATAAACAAATTAGGATGTTGAAAAGATGGTGCAGAAAGCTTCATCTGCTCAGATGGAAAACCACACAAACTTCAGACAGTTTGTCCAGATTTGTACAAAATGAAATTGATATTTGTAAGGTTATTGATAGTTACACTCTTGTCCAATAAAGAGGTCATATGTCAGGATTCTGGCCTTCTACAAGTTCCTAAAGCCAGAAAAAGACTATCGGAGAGCGTGCTTTTCTTTTCTTGCCCCATTTTTGTAGAACAACCTCCTTCAAGGCATGCTCTGTGGAAGTCTTTAAAGCTAAGTTGAAGACCCACTTGTTCACCGTATCCTACGTGTCTTAATTCGGTGTAGTATACCACTTTTAATGCCTGGGCATGTTATTTTTTATAACATGACATTTTATAATAAAAATTAGTAGTAGCAGTAGCAGTATGTATACCTCTGCAAACTGCAGATGAATTCTATCAGGTCTGATGCGATGAAGATTTCCAATGAAAGGCAGAGCCCTCGGTCCGGGAGGAAGTTTTTTGGCACTCTGTTCTTCAAAACTTCAGTCGTAAGCAGAAGAACAACAAAAAGATTAAAAATGCTCCTGCCGTCTATCCACTCTGAGCCAAGAAGGCTGTATAATGTCTCCATGTCTTCGCTTAGTTAGGCTGTCGCTTATTGTCGCTTGTTGAGATGGGCTATATCTGCAAATATGACGATGATTGTTTTATTACCAGAGGACGTGGAAAGACGCTTTCAGAATAAAAGCGCGTGGTTAAGACTTAACCGATGTAAAATTACACTACATCTCTAAGACACTCTGTTACAACTGTTACACCTGTACCAGGTGGTTAAGAAAAATCGGAGTTGTAACAGTGTATGAAGTTGGGAAAATTTAGGGCTACGTTTAGGAGGAACACAGGTAACAGTGCTTGTTTCAGGTCTTAGACACACGGTGCTTTCAGTGGAGGATTATTATTTTCGTACATTTATTAATTAAGAAAACACCCGAGAAATAAAACTTTTACCTTTTAGTTAAATTTAGAAAGCTTATGGCTTTGTTTTTCACTGACTGTCTACTTTGTTTTTTTTTTCTCAAAAAATTACGTAATATATTTATTAAATATTTCATTCACAAAGATCTCATTTGTGATTTAAGCACGATCAGTTTTTGAGCAGTATATTTCAGACCTCTACTGGCTTGTATGGTTTACAGTAGTTGGTATTCTTCTTCTGTCAACCTTTGGGTTCTTGCCATAATTACATAACATATTCAGAGCCAAAGAAAACAACACACTCAGTGTGTGAAAAGTTTAAACCGCCCAGTAGGTTAAAGGCATTGGCACCTTATCTTGAAACCCGACTCCTAAGTTGGTTTGGAATGTGGGAAGAATAATGAGGAGAACTTTAAAGAAAAATTATTTAAAATGATACAGTTAACAAAAGATATCGGTGTGCCTTTTATTCGAATGGATTGCTTTTATGTATATACACTGCCTTAAGAGAATAGTGATTAATTGTTTAAAATGTATTTTAAAAAAAGGGGGGAAAGCAAGTTGACTGAACAAGGGGAAGTTAAAGTAACAGAGTCGTTTGTTAGTCATTAAATGCTGCCCAATAATTAATCTCTATACAACAATTTGTTTGCAGGTTTGTGTATTCCTGCTATTACATTGAGGCCGACAGTTGAGCAAACTTCTGGCTAGCGCCCCCCAAATTGCTATTGTGTACATTAGTCTTTTGCATCATCCAGTTGTATTGAAACACTCAAATGGGAATGAATGGGTTGTTAATACTGCAAATTTGTTTCCCATAACATTTGGATTTAACCAATAATATTTAGAACTGGCACATATACTTAACATGTTTATGTTACATTTAGATTTACATTAAAAAGTCTGCAAATATCTGTGACTTGAAAAGTATATCAAAGCAGACTTTTAAGAAGTTGGAGCTAAATACATTTTGAAGTTGTTTTCAGCATGCTTCAATTTACAATCAGCTCCATAGTAACCAGCTGGAAGAGCTCAACCTCTCCTGACTTGTATTTACATTGGAATTCCCAAGAGGTCCTCAGTCTTATGTAACATGGTTGGAGCCTCCACTGAGGAGCTTATGTCCACACTATCATTGGTTTCTCTTGCTTGTTACACAAAACCTAGCAGCCATTCCTGAAACTTAGAGGTGGAATATATGAAAAAAGTAATTTGGTACAGATCTTTTTATCGTTACTTTCCAAGCCATGTATGAATATTGCTAGCTGGTGGATGTTCTGTTTGTTTATTCTGTAAAATACCAGCATCCTTAGTTCCCAAACAGCCACAGGGCTTTGCCTTTTTCAAGAAATGTTTTCACTGGAGTTGACTTAAAAACAACGGAAGTTGCAAAAGTCTCTGATAAAAATACAGACTGCTGAAAAATTAAAGGAAAACGTGAACCCTTGACTCCTGTCTTAGGTGGTGTTTCTACAAGTTTCTTGCATTGCTTCATTAAGTAAAGTACTTAATACTCTGACAGTGTAGCAGGACAGGCGAGATCTGCAAAGAGTGGTGCACTCAGCCGAACGCATCATTCAATCAGAGCTCCCTGACCTGCTGTCCATCTACACCAAGCGGTGCAAGTCCAAAGCTAGGAAGATTATGATGGACCTCTCCATCCCAACAATGGACTCTTCTCACTGTTGAGATTTGGGAAGCGCTTCCGCTCCCTTAAGGCCAAAACAGAGAGAATGAGGAGGAGCTTCTTCCCCCAGGCTATTCGGGCCCTGAACCAGGTGTAGGACTAGACTCTCCCACACACGTCACTATAAGACTGGACTCTCACACACATCACCACAACGCACCACCACACATTTCCTATAATTCCTATAATTTATAATCTTTACAATCTCTTCTGCTATTTGCACATTCTTTACTGTAAATTCCTAAGTTAATTTGTAAATTTTGTAGTAACTTGTAAATTGTAAATATTGTAAAACGTTTTTTTTTCTGTCATTTAATGGTCGGGCATTGTACAGCTACAAGCATTTCACCCCCATGTAATACTGTGTATGGTTGTGTGTGTGTGACAAATAAAATTTGAATTTGAATTTGTAGCGGTGTCTACACTTTTAGCTCTATACTACGTACAAAATGGCTGAGTTGAATTAAAGTCATGTCAGTTTTAATTCAGTTTTATTACAGCATCAATTTACAATAAGTTATCTCAAGTCATAAAAGGTAAAGACACTTGCAAATCAAATCAGAATTTGTCAGTTGCTTTAATAAAGTTGATTTTCTTCCTTCTATTAACTTACACTTACACTAAAGAGAGAGAGAGAGAGAGATAACGTTCTTGAACATCAAAAATAATAGCAGAAGACAGTCATTGAGAGAGCAGAGAAACAGGCATGCTCAGTTTAGGATAACTCGTGCTCTAACGTGGCACAGCACACAGACGATAAGGTTTGGGACTCGCGTGTGGCTCCCAAAATGAAGTCCAGACTGGGTTTCTCTCCCAGCAGGTGCAGACAATGAAAACTTCTGCAGCAGGGAGGGTGAAAAACAGGAATAAACTCCATCCTGGCCAGCCTGCTCCCCAAGACACACACGCTTACCTGAGAATACACAAGACTACATGTTTTTAAAATACATAATTTACAGGGTTTCCCACGCTAATCACAGCTTATTACAGTTATGTATTCATTTAGATCAACAAATAAAGCATACAAGTCAGAACATTTTAAAAGCACACAATTTAATGCAAGGAACAAGCAAGCAGAGTATCTGCTAATCTGTATCTACTTCACCACTTTATCACTGTATTGAGTAGTGTAAATATGATTATGCTACAAATAATCAAAATAAAATGTTACATATACAAAAAGTTGACCATAAGCAGCAACATGTAGCATTTTTTTTAAACTTCTGCCTAAAACAGCATTTACCAGAGTTTTAAAGGATTGCAACTAATGACTAACCTGCAGAAAATGGAATGAAGGCCCTCCCTCTTCTAAATTTTCCATCCTGGTCCAGAAAGTGTTGAGGGTGAAGGAATGTGGGAGTTTCCCACATAGAGTCATCATGTAGAACAGAGTGCAATGTAGCCAAGATCTTGGTGCCCTGAAAAATACCATTTGTTCAAATTGCAGGATTTGAACTTCCCGTTGGCTACAGTTCTTAGCATCAAACACTTGGTATTTGAGTATCTGAGTATTTGAGTTTTAACTGTTCTTTGTTCATTACTTATGATCCCGTGTCGGAGTGTTTCCAGAGGTGGGAAGTAACAAAGTAACTTTATTACTGTAACTAGAATTTTCAATTGTATTCTATTCTATTCTATCCTATTCTATTTTATTTATATAGCGCCAAATCACAACAACGAGGCGCTTTTTATTGAACAGTAGATCGTACAATAATACATACAGAGAAAACCCAACAATCATATGACCCCCTATGAGCAAGCACTTTGGCGACAGTGGGAAGGAAAAACTCCCTTTTAACAGAAGAAACCCTGCGGCAAGAACCAGGCTCAGGGAGGGGCGGGGCCATCTGCTGCGACTGGTTGGGGTAAGAGAAGGAAAACAGGATAAAGACATGCTGTGGAAGAGAGACAGAGGTTAATAACGTGTTTGATTCAATGCAGAGAGGTCTATTAACACAGTGAGTGAGAAAAGAGACTGGAAAGGAAAAACTCAATGCATCATGGGAATCCCCCATGCCTACGTCTATTGCAGCATAACTAAGGGAGGATTCAGGGTCACCTGGTCCAGTTTTCATCTGTATTTGAATATTTTTTCTTCTGACAACTTTGTACTTTACTCCCTACATTTTTAAACAAATATCTGTACTTTCTACTCCTTACGTGTTCAGAAAATGCTCATTACTTTACGTTCAGTGTTATCATTTATAACGTTTATACTCGGGGGTTAAAGTTGGCCGAAACTTTAATAAGGCAGGTGTCCGTATGTTGTGTTGGCGGTACTTTCAGCATCTAGCTAGTGCTACAGATAAGGAGGATGCATGAAGCGAGTGTTTTTTAAGTGGCATGCAATTTAAAAATCAATGTTTCTATCAGTCTAAGTAGCCTGAAAAGAAAAGCGTCTGTACTTCTTTAAGTTTCCTGGAAGACGTTTCACCTCGGATGAGAAAAAACCTTCACAGACAGTTTCTATTAGCTCAGCAAACATCAGAAAACACACAAGCTGTTTGTGTGCACTTTGTCGCACAGTACGTTCATAGCTAAAGGTCAAGTTGATGGATTTCACAGGGAGAGAAGAGAATGAGAGCTAACTTCACTCGGAGATGGATAAAGATTTAGGAAGACAAACCCGACAGGAGATGAGGAAGAGAGGTTAGATTTTAAGCTGAAGACTGCACAGTGACGCTTAAACAGAAAATTTAAAGCTTACATGCAATGTCATTATTTTAATCACATGTTGGAACTGTGTATGATGTGTTTTGATAAATTTATGTATTTTCATTGTCGTAAAATGTCCTGCAAAACAAACTAACCTATATTAACTTTGTGCTATTCAAATGTTGCATGGAAATACTGGGTAGTTTTGTCCAGGATAAACAGGTTAGTTTGCATTACAGGGCTGAATTTACAGTAAAGCACTGTGTTGGACTGGTGCACAGTAGCTGTGGTGCTCCTGGTCAGATTTAGGTTACATCAAGTGTAAGCAGCGACTTTGCATTTTAGATGATCATGCTTAGATTACTTCACTGAATTTAAACTTTATAGCAACTCTGTATAAAGTGTAGGGGGATAGACATCTGCCAGGATAGATGAAAAAACACATCTACACTTGTTGTGTAATTGTGTAAATCTACAGTAGAAGAGCAGGCCAGCTGATCACATCATGTACACTAAAAACCTCCTGGAGCCATAGCTGGACTGGCCATCAGATCATGCATAGCAGGCATCTGCCCGGTGGGCCAATGGGGAGTTTTTGTTTTTATGGGCCGATGGTTTTTATTTGTGTGTTTGTTGATTCGTTTTTTTTGTAACAGTATAAACAACGAAAGGTGGTGGACTGGCCAGAAGTTGGCCGATGTGTAAAATGTAAAAATAACTCAGTTGTTTGGTGGTGGCTATAGTGGAGCCTCCACTGAGCCCAGCAGGTGGATGAGGGAAAGGTGGATGAATAGTGGAATTGTAAAGTGCTTTGAGTGTCTAGAAAAGCGCTATATAAATGCAATCCATTATTAGTATGTACCTTTGACACATCTGATTATCTCAGAGTTTTTCTTTTTAACTGGCACACATTTGTTACTGGTTGATTGTGTACTTTGGGATTGAGTACTTATCCAGAGCTGTGTTCTTGTTTGCCATGCGAAGTATGTTAAGTGGGGCAATATTTCCACTTCTCTGGATTTCATGAATAACTGCATCAGTGAACTGGCATGTTTTCTCTGTCACTTGTAGACGGCTGTCTGGATGAACCAACCACAGCATCTATCTCAGCTTGGACTTTCTCTGCACACACAGAAAACAGGAAAATAAGTGTTGTGCACAGTTGACTAAGCTCACAAATATGTATCCCTGATAGATATTACCCTGACACACCTTGTATATCAGGGTAGTGGATCATATATAAAAGTCCCCAATGTAAAGTAGTAGTTGTGGTTTCAGTTCCAGCGCCAAGCAGGTCCATTGTGCAAGCCATCAAATTTTCGAGATAAAACCCAGAATCTTTATCTTCCTTCTATCAATGATACAAGAGAAAATTGTTATATTTGATTATGTACACAATATAAATACAAACCATCTTATCAAAACATTTTGTAAAGTAAAGAATAAAATTTTTTAAATTCCCCTCTCGCCCCCATGAAGGTGCAGAGATCTTGGATGTTGTTCCTGGTATCTGCTGGAGCCACTTGCTTTGCTCCGGGGTCACTGCACCGAGTGCACCATAACAGTGCAAGATCAACAGGACCCTAAGAGCCTTCATCAGGAACTCAACGGGGATGTGGCGAACAACACTAGAGACCAACAGGATCTACCAAGGAGATGCACTGTCCCCACTGATGTTCTGCATAGGACTTCCAGATACAGACAGACAAAATGGTGATGGTTAACCAACCAGACATAGTAGTTGTAGACAAGCAGGAGAAGATGTAGCAGAAGACGTACTGATAAACGTACCAATACGGAATGACAGTAACATCTCAAAAAATGAACACGAAATACTGGAGAAGTACCGGGGGCTCAGAGAAGAGCTGAAGAAGGTGGAGAGTGAAGGTAACAGTGGTCCCAGTGGTACTCGGAGCACTAGGTGCAGTGACTCCCAAGTTAGGTGAATGGCTCCAGCAGATCCCTCTGTCCAGAAGAGTTAGAGTTAGAACCCTTAAGCTCCCAGCCTCTGGTAGAGGACCTGAGCTTGAAGGATAGACTACTTGCAGAGGCGAGAGGGGAATTAATTTTTTTCATAAAGCAAATCGAGATAGACATTAAAACACTAACCTCTCCCATTTCTTTGAGAAAGGAGTCAATGTAGTCTCTTGGTGATGAAGGGTCAAAGTTTTCCTGGTGTTCTTTGATCCTAGTTTCTACAAATTCAGCTATTTTCTTTGTCAAGATAAATATTGTCTGGTGTGATCCAGGCAGCCACTTCATCAGCCAGGGTATTGTATTGTACATCTGCAGAGCAGGAAGACAGTAACCAGATTATCTAATTGACTGGCCGTATTAACATAAGCAATGATAAAGATCATTATTACTGTGTGTTCATGAATTTTAGGTTTGAAACCTGCAGCTGTATCATTGCAAGAACGGCCCTCCCAGTATGAACCCGAGTGGCATTTTGTTATTGGACTTCTGGTCTACTCTCTTTATAAGAGCTTAAATGCTTTTTTTAAAATAACTTTTTTTAAGCGTCTCCCAGCGCAATTCTTCCTGCAACTGGTCCATCGGGTTATTGTCTCCCCAGATCAACTTCCCTTGTGCTTTTGGAAATCAGTTTTCATTTTTCCTATTTGTGTTTTCTTTTTTCCTATTTCCGTTGTGCTTTGTTTGCTTTTGCAGCCTTTTTGTTATTGCTGGTGTTTTCTTAAGTTGCAGTCCGTTTGGCCTCTCAGGGCCACCATATTAATGTAATAACTTAAAGGTGGGATAATTATTTAGTTGAATTAGTTTATGTATAGGTAGTTAGGTAGGTCATTTGTTTCTTTTCATATTAAGTGTGTTTATTATTGGATGGCACCTCTATACAGGGCACAAGTTGGGCATGCACCAAGAAAACAAAACAAAACAAAGAAAACAAAAGGGCAATTTAGTTAAGAGTGAAGTCACACAGCTTTGTGACCTGTCTGTCTCTCTTCATTTTTAAAATGGTTCAAAACGTTTTAGTGTGAAACATATCACTGCCACAATGTTTGTAAACAGCTCGGTGTCAAAGTAAAAAAGGCTCAATGAAGTTTATTAAAAAGTCTTTTTGAGCTGTTTGCTTGGAACTGTGAATTAATTTAAGGCTAGAAGTCAGGGGTGTCAAGCTAAGGCTTCATTCATTAGGATTTACACTCATCATCACGGTGTGATTGGTTTTATAATAGCAACAAGCAGCTCTGCTTAAATTGTTGCCCTTACTGTATCTAACCAGGAAATGTTAGAAATTGAATGGATGAATTGGTTCTGTTTGGCTTTCACAGGCGATGGGTAAATCTGATACTGCTGTATTGTAGATCCACATTCAGTAAATAATCCTTTCTGGAGTGTATTTCACTTGTAATGCACAGTGGTGAAAAACCGCCAAGTGGACATCACAGCAGATAGATATGCAAATTGATTAAGCACACATTTACATCCATGTTTGAGACTGGAACTAGAAGTACATGAATGTATGAATAACATGCACTCACCCGTGCTGTCAAATTTCCATGTAATCGAACAACGTCATTCATTGTCTGGAGAATATGCTGAAATTGCTTGTCAGTGTACTCAAATCGATTGCCGAACACCAAACAGCAGATGATGTTTGAGACTGCATTATTAATCAGGGTTCCTAGCATTAAAGGGTCTGCCTGGAAAATGAGGAGAAAAAAACATCCATAAAATTAAAAAAATGAATTAATTAAATTCAAATTCAAATACATAGTTGGGAACAAAGAGGACCTTGAAAATTGCAAGTGAAATGCACCTCCAACTCTTACCCAAGGGTGTCAAATAAACTTTGGTGTAAAGGATTAGGGAAATGTCCCGAGTGTTTCAGAACATTTCAGCAAATAATTGTGAATCTTAACAAAGAATTGGAGCGATATCAAATAACACTAAAATCAAATGAACAGGATATAATGCATGTCAACAAGTGGAGAAACAGAGTGGGTGCTGTTTCTAATGTTTGGCCTCTGATTAGAACTCCTTGTTAAAGCATAAATCAGGTGATGAGCTACAGGTAAAGAAAAGTGGGACAATTATTAAAGAAACTTTTTAGGCCATGTGCTTTAGTACTGTGAACCTTATAAACATGTCATATGGTAAGCAATGGTGAATTCTATTTAAATTTTATAAACACACATACTAAACATAGATAACATGTAACTATATTGTTTTTTTTTTTCTTGTGCCTTGCTGATCTGTGAAAGCCTCTGTGAGATACTGGCACTCCTGCTGGATGGATGACTCCAGGGTCTTCTTCCCCAGACCAAAGTTCCTGAATGTGTGAAGAACAAATCTCCTCTGTTGCTTCCAGGGATAACCATTTGATATCACAAGACCTTTTGGAAATAAAAATTAAATTAGACCTGATGTGATCAGTTCAAACAAGTTTTTGGAATTTTGGAGGGAAAAATACAAACACTACCTTTATTCCCTGTAATTGATTCAAATAAGGGTATAATTGGGCGATCCACGAAGTCTTCTCCTTGGTGAACCAGGGCTTCTTTCACAAGTTTGTAACCATGAACGACCACAATCCTACCACCAAAGAGTCGAAGGCCTGAAAATGTTTCCATATTTCTCTGCAAACTGAACACAGACAGTATATTGTTGTTTTTGGAGCAAGATACATTCTGAGGAGGCTATATAATAATAATAATAATGATAATAATAATAATAGTACATTTTATTTGTAGGCGCCTTTCAGACCTTCAAGGTCACCTTACAATAACACGTGAACAATACCATAAAAAAACATTTAAAATATATGTATATATAATAAACATGGTAAAATAAAATTTAGACATAAACAGTCATAAAAGTGTAAAGGCAAGTATAAAAAACTGAGCAGGTAAAAATGGACTAAGACAGATCAGGTGTATGCAATTCTAAATAGATGAGTTTTGAGACGTGATTTAAAAGTGGTGAGACAGTGTGTGGCGGGAGAACAAGTGGAAGTGCATTCCAAAGTCTTGGGGCAGAACAACTAAAGGCTCTGAGTCCAATGGTAGTCAGGTGAGCAGGTGGAACCGACAGAAGGGAAGCTGAAGAAGAGCGGAGTGTACGGGGGGGAGTATGTATGGAGAAGATCGGATAGATATGGAGGAGCTAGGTTATGAAGCGCTTTGAAAGTGAGAAGCAGGATCTTGAAATTGACACGGAGGTGAATTGGAAGCCAATGGAGCTGTTTAAGAACAGGTGTTATATGTTCAGTGGATCTAGTTCTGGAAATAATACAAGCAGCTGTATTTTGAACTAACTGCAATTTATGGAGGGATTTATGAGGTAGACCATAGAGAAGAGAATTACAGTAATCTAAACGAGATGTGACAAGAGCATTGACAAGTATGGTGGTACTGTGTGGAGTGAGTGAGGGACGAAGGCGGTTATTATTACGGAGATGAAAGTAGGAGTAGTATATATTATATATATTCATATTTTGCAATTTATATAAGAAGAGGTTTTTGTTGTTTTTTACTTAATATCGGAACTGCTGTAAGTTAGTAGGCCACAGTTAATTTCTTCTGAGATTAATAAAATATTCTTATTCTGCATTCAGCAGAGTGGGGAATTCAGAACAGCTTTGGCAATAAGACAAGTTCCTATAGTTATGAAAATGTCACTATATCAGGTGTTAGCCTACCTGTAATGAGGCCGTTAAGTTAATATTCAGTTAAATAGCTAAACTTGTGAGCAATAAATACCAGTTCAGTGAAGGGATCAATGAACCTCTTAGGTTTATTGAACCCTTCACTTTACCCACATGGGCACGGGAGGAAGCTAAATGCAATACAAACACAAAGTATTTCTATAGAAGCTAAATAATGACTCTGTCTACTTCGGTGTAAATTATGCCTCCTTGCACTCCAGTGATTCATTTCACATGTTTGTTTCCTTTCACATTATTTTTCTTGTTTTATTATTAGTCAGTCAGCTGCAGGTGAACTCTGTATGGTTGAATGAAGGGTTTTTTTCAATTTCAAATGTTTTTTTTAATTTTATTATAATATAATAACTTTTTATTTAGGAATGGACTCATACCTCTGTTAACTGGTAGATTGGATACGATGAAGGTCACCAATGAAAGGAAGAGCCCAGGGTCCAGGAGGAAAGTTTTTTGGCACTCTGTTCTTCAGAAAATCTGTCAACAGTAGAGAAACAGTCAAAATATTAAAATAATTTTGCCATCTATCCACTCCAAGCCGAGAACCTTGTATATCAACTCCATATCTTCTCTTCATCTGTCCTGCTACAAGTGAACAGAGGACAAACACAATCAGTTAAACACCACTGCAAGGGCGTAGATTTGGCATGGACGGAAGGGACGTGTCCCCACCAATATCGAGCGATTATTGAATTGTCCCCACCAATAATTTGATCTCTTCGAGTAAAGAAAAACAACCCGATAGAAAGAAAAAAAAAACGATCTGTCAGCGTGTAAATGTTGTCCCAGGGACATCGTGTAAATGTTGTCCGAGGGACATCGTGTAAATGTTGTCCCAGGGACATCGTGTAAATGTTGTTCCAGGGACATTGCGTAAATGTTGTTCCAGGGACATCGTGTGATAGCTTGTTAATAATGGAATGAAAATTATTGATTGTTATTAACTTGTGAAAAAGAAGTGTAACAAATCCACATGTTATGTTCTTACACCCTTACAGAAACTGACTCCTTCACAATGTCAGGTAAATGTCAACTCATGTTGAATAATCAACCAATCAAGCCTTTTATTATCACATGCAATGTTACACGTACAACTGCAATGAAAATTTCACCCCCTTCTGACCATACATATATTGCGTAAACATCACATTGGGAAGACAGGTCGGAAACAGTTAGGAAGGTCAGAAAACAATTTAATTAATAGATGAGGGGAGAGGAGAAAAAAGAACTACAACCAGACAAAGCTCCTAGAAGACTGAAATGGATGATGGTTGCAGCATGCAAAAAGAAAATGATATCTGTTGACTACAGCATATGCTTTCTCACAGATTACCTTGTGGGAGTAGCTGGACCAAACTATTGGTATTTCAAGTTTGAAATCCCTGTTTGACCAGACAAACATTTCAGATGAGGTACCTCTTGACATAAAAATCCTTTTATGTTGTCATAAAACTAATGTTAAATTCTGCTTTAAATACACTTTATTGTACAATTTACTTAATGAATCGTATTCCTTAGTTCTGTTTTTATTTATATGTATTTATTTATTTGTTTTATAAGGTAATAGATGGCCTAATCTATTTGCAGTGTGAGGTATGTTGAAAAGCTTGTTTGATCATAATGACATAGCATGTTTACGTTTTTTGTAATGTATTTGAAAACATAGGTGTATTTATGTTATTTTTATAGAATTTCCCTCACATTTATCCAATACCAAGCCAAATCACTGGAAAAATTTGGATGGGTCCACAAGAGCACAAAGTGCATACTTTTTGAAGGTATGACTTGGACTGTGGTAACTATGTTCTTATCACAAAGGGTTTATAAGTTGCCACTATAAACAAACAGCATTTTCCAAAAATTGAAGTCTTGTCAGAAGAACCTGAAAAATACCTTTCTGAAACCTTTTCTGTGTAAAGACTTGCTCAAAAGCAATGCACACAGATTAAAACATTTCTGTCTTGGCCAACTGATAAAGAACACCAAAAATTGAGTGGTGTGTGTTGAGTCTGTGGTCTTGATTTGTTTTGTACACACTATAGAAATTAATTAATGTAAACAAAAAATGACACTTTCTATATGTTTGTGTATCTGCAGAATTAATTACAAGTCTCACCTGACAAGCTTTCGCAGTTTTGCAGTGTCATTCTTGACAGAAAAACATACTTGTCACATTCTTTTTATTTCCAGAAAAACATCTTTCAGATGTATGAGAAATTGATTGGAGCCTGTCTGGAAAACGGCAGCCACTGGACCTTGTTTTATAAGTTGCACAGATTTTGCACTCTCTTTTGCATTTTGCATTTTGCATGATACTTTTCAGTGTCCCTCATTAGGAAAGCTCAAGGCCCAAGCCTACCATATCCATCTTTTTACAAAACAGTTTTGTGACATACCCAAGAGGACCATAGTCTATATGAATTCATTTGGTGAGTCGGAGGTCAGAAAAAGTGCGGTGTTGAAAAACTGGAGGTAATTAATTAACATATTTAACATAACATATTTAATTTAATTGAAACCATTACCGAACGTGGTTATTGATTTCTCTATATGCTTTTTATTTGTAATAACTGTGATCTCTCAGCTCATTTGCTTCAGCAAGAGGCTGCGCTGGAGAGTGGACCTTGTCACATGTGAGCCACCCACATCAACAGGATGGGAACTCATGTGGAGTGCATGTCATAATGGTACTGAAAACTATAGCTTTAACCTATATAAGTAATGTTTACATTTTTGCCTATTCAGTTTTTAAAGCCTTAGAGGCAGGATGGTAAAATCTCAATTTTTTTTTGTAGATTGAACCATTTCAGCAGTAATGCTTTGCTTTGGTTGCTCTGTTTTTTTTTTCTCGGGGGGGGGGGTTAAAAAAACAAAACATTTCTTTGTTAATCTAATTCTTTTTGTTCGTTTTTTTTTTTTCTTCTTCTTCGTCAATTATTAGTTTGCCCAATCTCTCATTGACGGTAAAACACAAGTGGAGGAGTACAACACTGAAATCACAAAGCTCAGGTCCCGACTTTGCCACTACTTATTTTCCTCAGTAGGTAAAGATAAAATTAGCTGCCTTCTTTTTCTCTAACATTGGAAGATGTAACTTGTACTTAAACAAATTATATTTTGCAGATCGAACTAGGAAGTGCAGTCAGTGCTGGTGTGTGATTGCAGCCAAAGACCGGGTACACTATGACATGTCCTTAGCCATATAGATTGTTTATATAATGGACTTTGTTCATTTGTTTTTTGTTTGTTTATTTCTTCTTCTTTTTTCTTTTTTTTTTAAATTCACAGGTGCAGTGCCAGAAATGTGGTGCATACAAGCACATGCGTTGTTCAAAGTCTGTTTGTGGCATCTGTATCTTCTGTGAGAGTAAGTCACAATATAACTAAACAATGTCCAAAAATGTTTAAAGTGAAATTTTTTTTCGTAATTTTGCCTTTGCACACCAGGACTGTGTAATTAAAGTGGACGTTTCAAGATCCAGTTTTTACACAAAACTATTTTAGACATAACTGTGTCGTATTGTGGGGATTTCTCTTCACAATTAAATTGATATAGTGCTGTTTATTACGGAAGCGTAGAGCTGCCACCCAGGCAAAAGAAAAATACAAGTGTATCACGTTATAACGTGAAAGGTTTATTGTTCTAACAAGATACTTTTCCAGTTTGTACAATATACTATCATGTTTGTACAATACTACTTGGCACGGTTTGAACAACAATAATAGCACGTTATGACAATATACTATAAGTATTCACGTGCGGACAATATAATATTGATATTGTACGACGTGATCCTATTATTGTACTGAAAGTGATAATTATGTCTGATTGGAAGAACGTGATATTATGGGGTAAACGGTAATGTCCACAGTTTGTTTATTTATTTGTTTGAATTCAACATATTTTATTAAAGTAATTGAACTTGAACACAGAAAAAACTGAATCAAATAATCATAAAATCAAATCACTTGCACTATACTGAAGTCTAATCTACTCTGAGCTAATGCCAGTTTCCAACACTAATGATCGGGTGTGAAGGAGAGAGATGAGGGTGTGCACGGCCACTGGTGCTCTTATCACTGTTCTTTGTGATACAATCCAACAGGAAAGCAGTCAAACCCTTGGACATTAGCCAAGTTAACGTTCACAAATATATACACACAGATGAACTCTGAGCCCCAATGTCAGCATTAGCACAAACATGCCACTTCATACCAAATCTCAGTGTGAGGTCAGGTGTTAGTCTCATTCCATTACTCTGGCTATATTTTCTTACTCATCATTACTATTAAACTTATACTTAAGACTAACTATTAACAAAATCACACCCCAATAACTCTGTTATTATACTTTGTATTTAATCATAAAAAGGCTGGATGTTGAAACCTTTTACTTCTATTTTGTATGAGCCGGGGGTTCTCAACAGCTGATACTCTATGTCCAAAAAGTGACAGGTATCGTTTTATGGAGCAAAAAACTTAAGAGCGCATATTTTATAAATAATACCAACAATTACAAATGCAGACCTTTAATAGTAATAAGTAATCCTTTATTTATAATGCATAGCAATATAAAAAATAGTAACATATGAAAATATTACAATGGGCACAGATGAATTTGTATCAAAAACAGCAACCAAGCCAAAGTAATGAATAACACACATAAATAACAACTGCTTGAGAGAGCAAACAATTTCTTTTCATCTGTTCCTTGGCAGAAAGTTAAGACAGCTATTCAGCTTTAGGTTTCAATAAACAGAAGTAATGGATGCAGTCCCTTTGAAATGTCACACAAAAGTCTACTTGTGCATATACTTAGCTTTAACTCTTCTCTTTTTTGTTTTGTATTCCAAAAGGTTTTCATTTTCTCCAGAGGATGTCTCTCTTTCAGTGGTTATCGACTGTTCACATTCATTTTCGCAGACTGTTGGAATGTCGATGCTGGCCGAACGTTTCTTGCTAGAATACAATGGCCTAATTTTGCGTGCATTATCTGTCGTCTTTATTTCGTACTGGCATATACTTTTGCCTACTTCTTGTTTTGTTTTTAAGACATTTGTATGCAGTTCATCTATCATTGCAGTAATACCCTCTGGAATGAATGCCCACTGTTTAACTGTGTCTAAAACAGCATTTAGTTTTCCAACCACATCTTCTGTGCATTTTTTGTCTGTGCTTTCAACTACAGGAGTGTCATTCAAAGTTGATAGAGGACTTTTCAGAGAGTTTTTCATTTGTTTAAAATGGCTACAAGCCACATTCAGGCAAGCGCATGTGTTATAGTGAGAGAACGTACAACAAGTGCACTGAAGTGTTTCAGCCGATGCAAAAAAACACAGATTCCCAAACAAACTTGGCATTTTTATCACTTTCAAGTCCTCACAGTGTACAAAGTAATGCCTTTCTTTCACTGCAATTCTTGCCAAGGTAAAAATGTCTGTTTCCATGTTTAGATAGATGTCATTGTCAACCTCTGATAATTTTGCAAGTAACACTAGATGCTTGCAAAGAAGTCCTTGTAAGCCATATGTACAGTTGCAGTAGGACTCAACAGGGCAGACATCATACACTATGTCTTCTCTTGACTCAGATGGGACTTGATATGCATTAACTCCATGGCTGTTCTTGACTGTAATTTTAAGAGCTCAACCACTTTCCATCAGTCTTGAAGCAGAGTCTGAAACTTGAGACAAGGTGTCAGCAAACCTGTTTTTCATGCGGCCCACATCTTGCAGGGTTTTTATGACTGAGAAGCAGTCGTCGGCCTTCCCTAGGAGCACTTCAGTCAGATCATCCAGACGCCTATTCTTGTAGCCAGATAAAAACTGGTATTTCAGGCGGTGGAAAAATCTGAAAAACAGTTATTTGAAATGATTAGTAACTGTAATTGAAGGAATTTAAAGTTTTAACCAAGACTGTATTATTTTTAAAAAAATTGGAATACCTATTGCACACGTCTTTTATAAAGGAATGCTCTGTGCCGGTTTAGCTGATTTAGGCAAATCCACCTACTCTGTTTTTTGTTGTGATAACATAAAAAACGCTGCTAGAATTTAAAGGATTTGCCTAAAACCTGTTCTGGCAATGACATGAAGAACCTACTCAGTTTAGCCTCTTGGATTAAAGCATAATATCTTTTTTTCAGCAATACAATCGAATGAGGTCAAAATAATAAATCATACCTTTCAATCACATTGTTTGTTTCAGAACGAGCGTGACTGAAGCGACGGCCGTAGTCACACCACATGTGGCCAATGCCTTCCCAGTGCTTCTGAAAATACTGGCACACCAAAGGGTATTGCTTAAATGTCTGGCAGAACTCTGCTGATGTGGCTTTAAAGTCGTCCTCCTAAGAGAATTGGATGCAACAGAATATATTTCAATCCATTTAACAGACCTATTGAAATCTTTAATATTATGTATTGAAGCCCTTTTCCTTTTATTGAATAACATTAAGAATTTTAAGTTATTAATAATATGTCGTGTTTTTGTATTAAGAAGCAATTATTTCTTCCCTTACAATGGCTAAGAAGGAACACTAAACCTATAAGCATATTTGGTTTCAGCATCTGTCTGTGAAAGAATCCCACTCACAAGTTCTACTGCGCAGTGGGTGACACAATGATGGTCTGCACAGCTTAAGTACTTGTTTTGATAAGCAAGATAAGAAGGCAGTTTTAGAGATTGTTTCAAAGATCTATTTTGTATCTCTCTGTAACTTTTTTTAGCAACTGAAAGTTATTATGCTCTTAGTGTAATCAAGAAATCAAAATGTGAAATAGACAAATTACACTTACAGATGTGCAAGCTTTCAGCTTACAAAAGAAAGAAATGATTTCATTTCTCTTTTGGGTGTTAGAAAGCCCATGGACCCCGGACTCTGATTTTGAAAGCCATCGATTAACAGCCTGTGAATGTAAGAGAAAAAAAGTTAATCTGGAGAGAGAGACAGAGGAGCAGCTGTACAAAAAGCATAAAAGAAAGCTGACGTCCAAAAATAACTTTGTCACTCACTGGACAAGAGGACCTGTGCATTACAGAAATCAACCAGGCAAACATATTTTTAAATGTCAAAAAGAGCTTTGGGAAGCAGCCACCAGAAGATGAGTGCACTGTGGTCTTAAATGAATGGACAAAGTCACTCAACATTTTATCCCTTTATATTCATTAACCTGAGTAGGTGAATATCACAATGAGGCAAATCATAACAACAGGACCCTGTTGTAAAAATGTGTTTCAGGTGCATCTTAGACAACGTGAAAAGAAAACAATGTGGTTTACCTGCAAGACATGGTACCAGCATAGAAGGATAGCTGACTCTGGAAAAACCTTCTGCAAAGCATTTATTTCCGCAAAGTCTTTGTCAACCATAAATGCTCTACAGAAAAAAAGAAAACACTAAATGAGATTAAACAGTATGAAAATGTTTTTGCTATCTCAAAGCACCACTTCAATGCCAAATTAAACATTTCAACTCACAAGTAGATATATAAAATACTGCATACAGCCTATAGGAATAACTTTAACAACTGGAAAGTTTTTTGCAGCCCATGCTGCAGCTATAGCATTAGATTCTGGCATGTTATAGCTTTTTTGAAAAGGAATTATTTCAAAATTAATAGCTGTCAATGTATTATTTACCTCGGGGAAGTTGGGAAATGCTCACAAACTATTCCAAGAACAGTTTCCAGGGTTTTCTGACTTTCGTTGCTGACAATAGCATAGGCCACAGGGACTCCATGCCCATGATCATCTCTTACAACAAGTGTGAATAAGGGAAATGAATACTGGTTAACGCAGTGCGTGGTGTCAACAAATACTAACTGTTTTGCATAGTTCTCCATGTTTGATTTCATTACAGGTGTCTGCAAAACAATCATTAGTTCTTGGTCAGATGTTCTCTTCTATCAACCATACATATGTTCTTGATGTTTTCCATTAAGTAAGGTATGTACACTTTGACTGTCTCCACAGTTAAAGTGCTTCTTCCTCATCATGCAGGTTCTAACACTGTCAATGTCACGTGGTGTGACAAAATGCTCTCTGTTGTGAAGATCTCTGTGTCCATGTTCTTTGGCCCATATATGACATTCGGTTAGTATGATGGCTGGCTTAGTTCCAAGGGAAAGCAGTTCCTCAATCTTCCTCCTCAAATCACTGGAAATATTGTTGAAATGTGCGTCTTTTGGGTCCGAAGGATCATGCCCATCATGCTTATCATATGTACGCTGCACGATGACTGTGTGGTCTTTCCAACATTTGAGTACTTTAAATGAAACATAGGCCTTACAGCCCACTGCTCTGTAGCTGTTTCGACTTTTTTTCCCAGCTCTGATGCAGTTGAATTTGTAATAGTCTCTTTTCCTGTCTTTACCTGAGGCAACATTTAAACATTTATAATGTCCATGAAGGGTTAATGAGTTCAATTTTTCTAACACAACACTGAATGGGTCCTCCTGGCATTGTGACACATGCACACAAAGTTGTGTATCTTTTCCAGTTCTTTTTTTTGTCGTCATTCAGAACACTTCTTCTAATTATATCGTCCATTTCTGGTGGAAAAATAACGAAGGTTTAATTAGTCAATATTCATTAATTCATTTTAACTTGTTTTGGGGTTTTTTGCAATACAATGTAAATATTAAATATATATATATATATATATATGCAGGGTCTGCACGCTTGAAGTTCGCATTTTAAGTGTGATTACGTCACCGCCACGCGACGATGGCTGTCCCAATCCGAAGTGTACTTCAAATGCATACTCCAAATGCGCCGTCAATTTCCCCAAATATCAAGCGTGGTCCGGTGCACGCTTCGTGGTCCCATATATCCCACAATTCATAGCGCGGCGGTGGGTGTGGATAATTTTGCCGCAAAATACGGCAGAAGTAGAGTGAACTGTCAAAAGTAAGTACTGAATATGACGTCACTTATTTATGTGCGAATGTTTAATAACGAAGAACATTAAAACATTACTGTTGGCCACATGTCGGCAAAGTTGTGTGACATTAGTGATGTCTGTAATTAACTTGGTTGTAAAGCCTTGACATATATATATATATATATATATATATATATATATATATATATATATATATATATATATATATATATATATCATAATAATCTGACAATACTATAATATTGGCCATATTATATTTACATTACCACAGTGAGATGATTTTAGTCTCATGAACAACATTAGCTAATTGTTATTTACTAACTAATCTTGAAATAACTGTTCGGTACAGAAATGAAGCCCAACAATCATGTTTTACAGTCCTGTGGTCTCAGCCTCAGATACTCAACTAATCAAAGTGATGTCATGACAATAATGAATGACCAACAAAACATTTTTTCTCCTTCATTTCTGTCACACAAAGCTGTATGTAACGTTTAGTAACGTTAGTATCATGGTTGCTAGGCAACCTGAACAGCGCGACGAAGGCTAGACCGTCCCATTTCACAAGCCTCTCACTTCCGCACTCGTACTTATAGTACGCACCGTACGTAGTACGCGTAGTGCGCGTACTTCAAGCATGCAGGCCCTGAATTGGGACACAGCCTAATATTAGCGAAGCACAGAATAACCTAACTAAACCTAAAACACCCCTGCTCCTGGTAAGCCCATGGTTGGTCCTGCCGAGCAGGCATTTTGTTCCCAGAGTCCTCAGCCACACCTTTTGCCCAGACAGGAAACAGCCACCGCCCAAACCCAGGTAACTCAAAGGAAGAGAAACATAATTAATATAACAAAACATTTTAGAAAAACCACACAATGCTACTATGTGTGCGCCTCATAATATCAGTGTTAGGTTTAATCAAATGATTAATGAATTATATTAATGAATAAAACTGCAAAGCAAACTAATAAAGTGAAAAAATGGACTGATTTACACCTGTGTGACTGATGCCATCACATTCTTCAAGAAGCCTGGAGAACTATTCCTGAAGACGACTTTAAGAAATGACAAGAAAGCTGCCGGAGGGAGTTCAGGTTTTGTTGAGAAATAAAGGTGGTCACACCCAATATTAGCTTTCAGGCTCTGTTTTTGTGTTATATACTTTATTTTAATGAATGTTTGCAAACTTTTTAATAACTAACTGCTGCACCTATTTTCAATTTTCTTAAAAATACAAATGAAAATGAAGACTAACTCAAGACTTTTGCAAAGTACTGTAAGTTTGTGCAATAGTACTGATGCACGGTATACAGGAACTGTAACTTATCTGATGTTTCCTCCATGTATAGACAGACACTAGAACTTGTAATATAAATATGATGGAAAGGAATTGTTAGGAAGCCGTGCACTTCAGGGTGCTTTAAAGTTATAAATTTCTCAACTTTCCCAGACAGTTTTTATAAAAACATTCTTGAACTCCACTGAGACAGCTCAACCTGTTTATAGTGAAAATATTGTTTCTACCGCTGGCAAGATATTAACTCTGGAAATCCTGGAATGTAAAGTCTAAACACTTTCATCTGGCTGAATAGATAACCTATGAAGTCCATATAAATCTCCAGCAGCGTGTCTAGACAAGAACATTTTTCTTCTTGTAAGACAATACAATATGAAATGAGACCCCTGCCATGCACTCTTTTACTGGAATTAGGTCAACATTTTGTTTACTTTGAAGGATCAAAGTCCAAATGTGCTTTTGTAAAGATTGGCCACTAATTTTCTGATTGTGATTAAAAAGTGGTTGTTTTTTAAAATTGTGATTAAAAAGTGTGAATCAATGAACACAACTATGTTAAAAGACCAAGAAACGCAAGTGGTCAGAGTGTTTTACACAGAGTTACACATTTAACTGTGAAGTTTAAATCCATTTCATTTGTACTCTCCACATGTAAGTCCACCTCTCTGTGGGTTGCAGGATTTTTCGAGACCCTCCCTTTTTCCTTCCTCAGATTACAGAGGAAGCAGTCAAGACAGTATTGTGAGGAAAAGTGGAATTCATACGTAACTAGGAACGTTACATAAGGGCACTTTAGTGTAGGTCTGCTGGTGCAAGTTCCAGTGATCGCAGACTGATAAGAACCTGGGTACAAGCACTCAGGGAGCCAGCTTACAAAGATAGAAAGAGGGGCAAAAAGAAACACGTTTTAAAGTGACTGAGGCACTCAGACTTCAGCTGGGAGTTCATTGTTTCTGAGAGGCCGCTGAGAGACTCCTGCTCCCGCATTCAGATCTGGGAGGCGACTTACGCTGCAGACCACGAGAAATCAAGAGGAAACAAGGCAGTGCTGCTGTTGGCCGGGATCATGCAAGGAGGAGATGATGACAGTTTAACAAGGAAGTAAACACGCTGACTGTGGTACTGACAATCAGGAAGAACAGGACCATTAGAAGCTGGGATTTATGTGGCTCACCGGCAAATCAGCAGTGAGTGTTTGACACAGACAGCTGAAGGCAGGACCTCGGGAGTTTGTTGAAGTTTTTTTTTTTTTTCTCTTCAATTTAAAAGAGGCAGATTTTAGCTCTCTGTTCTTGATTTCCTTGAGACAGCTTTTGGCAGTGTAAAAAATGTCAGAGGAGAAAGACATGACTTATAGCGAGGCTATTCATAAGGCCAGCTCCTCCATCACACGCTTCCCTCTCATCCCAGTCAGAGGAGTGCCTCTCATGAACTACATCGCCAACAACTGGGACAGCATCTGGGCTTTTCGTCCCGATCCATCGGACCTCCTCATCGCCACCTACCCCAAAGCAGGTACTCAGAAACAGTGTTAGACACAAAGTATTGATCTCAAGCAGCTTTATTTGCGTTCTTACATTTCTAACACTTTACACTTCCACTCACGGGTATTGAGAAAAATACTGTGCTTTTTCCTTATCTGTTGCAAATTCAGATGAAAATATGCAGGACTGCACTGCCAAAACAGCATAGAAAATGAAGCACACTTTCCCTTTTCTCTTTAATGCAGCACTTTAACTTGTGAGGAAATATTTTTCCATTGTGGTGTTAATGCTTTCTTCTTCTTCCATTACTTGATTGTTAAGTAGTTTTTCCACTAAGTCTACCAAAACATTGTGTGTGTGTAACTGCTTAAACAAGCAGGCAATAAAGGAAAACACCAGTAACTCTAGACTAATCCTGTAATTACGCCTTCATGAAGTGTGAGAGTTATAATTTAAGCAAACAAACAACAAAGACAGACTACTTTTCCTGCCCTTCAGTCTCTGGACTAATTTGTTAGACTGTGGAATCTGCTGTAATGTGGCACTACTAAGTAGCTGGTGTCAAAAAAGACATGTTTGTTGGACTGTTGTTAATGTTTTTACTCAATGTGGTGAGATTTAGCAGTACACCGTTTGATGTCTCTGTCTCATAGGGACTACATGGACGCAGGAAATTGTTGACCTGCTCCTTCACAATGGAGATGCTGAGGCCTGCAAACGAGCCCCCACACCTGTCCGCAGTCCATTCCTAGAGATCTTCTCCCCACCTCCCATCCCTTCAGGTGTGTGTTTTATCTATGTTTTTATTCTCTACTGTGACTCAGCAGGTTTAACATGTTGTAGCATGTCAGAACTCACAAAAACAATTCAAGGAGGAATGTTTCTGTAACGGATTGTTTTTTTCCCACCCCAATCAGAGTCAATGAGTTCTCAACCCATAAGCATATCCCTCCAAAGAAAAGACTTGAACTGGAGTTCTGTAGGCGATCAACAAAAGTTACTGTAGTTGGGTCATTTCAGTGAACGCAGCTGTGCTTTTCCAACACAGATTAGCCATATTTGTGTTTGACTAAACTTTAATACCAGCCAGTTGAATTTTTACAATGAAGCCAACTTTCAAGCATGTCACGGTGAACTAACAGGCAGGTTTATAACAATAAGTCACAGACAGCTAAAAAAGTAGCTGTAGTGTTTTGCTGCAGGGTTTTGGCACAACAGTCAGTGTTACTACTGTCTAAGGAAATCTTAAATGTACTGGGGTGCTAGACTTACCACTATATCCAAACCTTTAGATACAAGAAAGAAAATAATGAACTTTACCCTCCCACCCTTTCTCTCCCCTGGACTGTTGACTCAAGAAAACATGCCTATGTTTCATCAGACTTGGCCCCCTACTGTGTTTGTTATTTTTGTCAGGTACATTTTTATATTGTATTTATTCATTTTCAGCCATCCGGGAAAAAGTAAAAACAGGACTTAAATATTTACTATAGTTTTTTTTTTTCTAAGCTAACAAACGGGCTGCTGATTAGCGTGTTACTAACTTTAGCTATAGTTAGGTGCTAGTTTGTTCTCTTTTCTTATTACGTTGTGTAATATGTTGCCTAAATATGTACAGCTTGAAGTTGTTTAGCGTCACCACCAACTTAGCTTTTAGCATTTTGGCTCAGTTCAAAAGGTACAAAATTAGCCCATGACCTCTGAAGACAAAATATGAATGTATGTAGTTTAATCTGTGCAAAAACTTTAGTGTACAAAACAAAACACCTTCCCTTTTTTTTTTTTTTTTTTTTTTTTTTTTTGTTACAGGAAATATTTTTATATTAAAGGTTGAGATCGCGAGTGTAGAAAATATTTACATAGTCATTTGCATAGATATAGCACCACATTTATAGAGTTGATTAAACTTTAGAAGGGCTTCTTCTAATTCAGGTTGGTTATTCAAAGAACAGATACCTGGAAGGCTCCATGTTAATGCAAAAGGTTGTATAACAAAACACTGAGCTAAATGACATTACATCAAAATAGCTGGATGATATCATTCTCTTGTAGTAGGCTACTACAAATGATCTTGCAAATACCTCAGAATAAGGTGAAATCCTATTAGTTCACAATATGCTGAGTCATTCGGTCATTTTAGTAGAAATCACGACAACAGTTGCTCTGAGATGACTGGTTTGGTGCTAAGTAAAATTGAATTGAATTAAATTAATACTGCTGTCACATTTTTTGGGAAATTTGCCTTAAGTTAAATGGCTGTGCCAACTTTTTCTCCTGTTTAATGTTATTTTAACCATGTTAAAAAAAGGAAATTCAACAATGCTAATAAGCAGTTTCCATTGGTTGGAATATATGAGAAATCATGGAATACACATGTTAAGTTTTTCCTATGTCCAATTACCTGGATTTATGTCTCAGGTCTTGATCTTCTGGAAAAAATGGATCCCCCGAGAGTTATCAAGACACATCTTCCTTTACAGCTGGTGCCTCCTGGATTCTGGGAAAACAAATGCAAGGTGAGACTTCTTGTCTATTAGACTTCAGTGAGAGTAGAAATTCCTCATTTTATTGCTTCTTACTAGACAGAAAACTCATGCAGCTTGAAGGTAAAAGGTTCATGATACGGCACGTAAATGAGGTGGGAGGTTACGATTGCCATGCTAGACACAATCTCATCAAATAACATGTTCTCTGTACTGTGAATATCTTTTTGTGTTCCTCCTGATCATGTGGGAAGGTGATCTACGTGGCACGCAATGCCAAAGACAACCTGGTGAGCTACTACTACTTTGATCTTATGAATCAGACCCAGCCTGAGCCAGGGCCCTTTGGTGGCTACATCCACAAGTTTATGCAAGGAGAGCGTAAGTATATTTCCCTCTGTGTCCTCATACCTATTCTAAGCCATCAATAGCCCTATATGTTTACCCACCAAAGCAGCGTCTTTGGTTGCCTGAATTCTTTTGTGAACAAAATATGTGATGGTGGATGGAAACTATGACAACTTGTGTAACTGCCTTTTATGCTTGAGTGGTCATGATAAGATGAGTTGCACCCTGAGTGGCTGTAGCGCGCATATCTTGTGAGGATCTGGATGAAAATGTAACCTTTTTTTAAAAATATATAAATAAATGGAATATTTCTTCATCATGACAGCCATAAAAAAGCTGCTTCTTTACTGCAGTAAATGCATTTTTATTAGCTTTCTGCAGATTTCTTTATTTCTTTTGTGCTTTTTTTCCCACCATATTTGCCTTGTTAGGAACATAGTTTGCTTTGTAAGTAAGTATGAAACCAATCACACAACTTTATTAAATTTCAATGCATTCATTCCAGAGTGAAAAAAATGATTTCCTTAGAAAAAGACTTAAATGGTTGCTGTAGGGTCATTAAATGATAACTTTTTGAAATGTCTTTATATTAACAATTGGATATATGTTAACTACCTATAAATGAAGTCACTGGGTTGGGTAATGCAAAGTGAATTATTACCTGACTCCTCTCAGCTTGTTGAGAGGAGAGTGTTTAGTTGTGATAGAAATCAAAATCTTGGTGACATATAACCAGATTGGCTGCTTTGCTGCTGATTTGAGTGGAACATATTAAAGCATCTGTGCAGTTTGGTGAAGATTAGGGAACAAAAAGGTGGCCTTTCATAAAACACAATATGGTGGAAATGTACATAATAGGTTTCGTTGGGCTTGATTTATTTAACAAATTTAATGGTCCGTCAGTTAATCAGATTCAAAGATAGATCCTTTGTTTGCAGGAAATTACATTGCCATTTACATGCCATAAACACTGACATAAACAATATTAATTCCTAATAAAGTTAATAATTTATGAATAAATAAAACACCCAGTAACTAACATGAAAATATGCAAACATTTTGGAAAACTCATATTATTAGTACTGTGCATTAAATGGGCTTACAGAAGCTGATATGAAGGACCTCCTGAGGAGCTCAGACTGCACTTTGGTTCAGTCAGTCTTTGACTGATTTGCTACTTTTGATAACCTCCAGGGATTGGAGTGGGTGTGCAGGTTCATCAGGTAAAATCAGATCTAAAATCTGGCAAAGTTCAAACATTACATGCATAAACTCATATTCCACCTTGACTCACTGGTTGCGCTCGACTGCTCAAGGCACAAACATGAAACTTGTTCATAAGAATCAGAGGCTTGTCGGTTTGCCAGGAACTGCAAACATGTACCGTTCATGCAAATGTGTACTGATGTGTAAATACACAGCTACCAACTTTTGACCCAACCCCTATTTCTTTATGCTTTGCTTTCAAGGAGCCCTTTAACTTTAAGTGGTCTTGAGCAACAGTTCTTCAGTTTTTCTGAAGGTCTTTCAAAGTTTTCCACTGGCTGCTTTTTCAGTCATTTTAAGTCACCGTACCTCACTATTTTTAAAAGAATATTTTGTTTATTTTTTTAAAATCACTTAACACTGATTTATAAATCATTCAAGCACAAAAAGGCACCCAATTCAAGGGATGAACCAGTATTGTATCTACTCAAAACAGACAGCTTCACAAAGAACTGTGTTGTCTTCATAGCGCTTGTTAAAAAAACAACACAACATCCACTTACGCTTTGCGAGCTGCCGCTCCAAACATTTTATTAACATCCTTATGCCACACCACAGACCAGTCTTCTTTTATGTGCTCCCCCTTTTTTTCATTAATATTTTTCATTAATATTTTTTCTTTTTTCTTTTTTTTTTTAGCAGAGCTAAATAAGGATCTGATTGACTGTCTGTAGCCTTCTCCAGAAGCTGCTTGATGTTATGCACTCCTTTTTCAGCCTTGCCATTTGCCTGTGGATGTTGAGGACTTGTGTGACATGTTTAAAGCCATATTCTCTTGTGAAATTCTGCCATTCTTTGCAATAATAGCAAGGACCATTGTCACTAATGACAGTTTCTAGAAATCTGCTCTGAAACTTCTTACATGTTTCACACTTTCCGATCATGTTCTCAATGTCTTTATTAATACCAGGCCAGTACACAGTGTCTCTAGCCCTCCTTTTACACTTTTCTATTCCCAGTTGTCCCTCATGTATTCTTTGAAGTATCACTTGTCTCAGACTATGTGGTATCACAATCCTATTGCCTCTCAACAGCAGGGCCAGTCTCCTTGGATAGTTTCCATCACTGTTTGCAGCTCCTTGTCTACAGCAGTCTCCTCACATACTTGTTTTATCTCCATGGACTCACAAACTAACTCCCTTAGTGCTGATGTTCTCACTGTTAGGTATGAATTTTCCAACACAGTTTATCATTCCCATCACTCTGAGCACACCTCTCTTATCTTTGTTTCAATTTCTTTAGCTGAATCTGTGATGATTCTCAAAGAGCTATTAGCTGAAACCTTGGCATAAAATGTTTTAAAGAATTGGAGGACAAAAGAAGAAGTGGTAGACAGACCATGACAACAGTCTCATTTTTCAACATGACAATGATCTTAAAAACACTGCAAACGCAGTAAAAGCATACCAGGATAGAAAAAACACACAATAGGACACTATAAGTCATGGATTGGCCTCCCCAGAGTCTGGACCTTAACATTACTGGAGCAATGTGGGATCATTTTGACAGAGAACCAAACAAAAGGAAGCCAACATCTTTAAATGTCCTTCAAAAAGCAAGAGAAGTATCTTTGAAAACTACTGAAAGAAATTAAGCTGCCTGTATTGTAGAATAAAGGTGGTCATACCAAATATTGATATTAAAGCTAGTCAGAATGACACATCTGTCAATAAGTCACTGTACGTACTTTTAATTTTCCTAGTATAAAATAAAGAAATGATGAATTATGTAATCATAATGTCATCACTTTGCAATAATTCATCAGCTCTGCAGTTACACAGCTGTAAAGTCATTAAAGGTGGTCAAGTTTATCACTCTCTTATCAGCCGACAGTTACTAAAATACCTACTGTCATAAATGTTGATGTTAAGCTGTTAATGAGGCTTTACGATAGCCGTAAATATAAACATACACTCAGCATAAACCTGGACTGGAGTAGGAGAAATGTTTTCATCAAAGCTGCTTGACTGAATGGCCTTTGCTCTGCTTCTACAGTGTCATGGGGCTCCTGGTATGATCATGTGAAAGGTTACTGGCTGGAGCGAGAAAAGAGGAATATTCTGTACCTCTTCTACGAGGACATGAAAGAGGTGAGGAGAACACGTGGATTATAACCAAAGCATGTTGCGCAACCTTCTTCAAAGCAAACGTAATAAACGCAGCGCATTCCTTTGATCTCCTATGTAAAGCTGAGATTGAATGATTAGGAAGCACTTTTATAGACGCAGATTTAGACCAGCTTCATGTATAAAGGGAAAAAAAGAAAAGTAATGCCGACTGTCTGACATACAGCTGAAAAGAAAGAGCAGATTTTTTTGTAAACAATGTGACTACCGGCAAATCTCCTATTTCTGAAGATTTAAAAACAAATGTACCATACTCTTAAAAGTCATTAAGACATTCAATATAAATTAAAAAAATACTTTGAGATATTGTTCAAAGAACTGTATATATGTATTAGTTGCACGACAGAGAAAGTTGGACTGCACAGTCCTGTGGAAAACACCCAGTGATTCAGTTGCTTGTAGAAGCACCTTTAGCATCAATAACCTGAAGTGAAGGTTTTCTGTATGACCTTATCGGTCTCTCACATCGTTACGGAAGACTTTTGGACCCTTCTTACAGCGTTGCTTTAGTTCATTGATGTTTGCAGACCTTTATGTAAACCCAGGTTTCAGTTAGTTTGAGGTGTGGACTTTGATTGGGCCATTGCTTACCTTTATTCTTTTCTTTCCCAGCCCTTTTGTTGTAGATTTGCTGCTGTGCTTGTGGCCATTGTCCTTTTGCATGATCTAATTTCAGTGAAACTTTACCTATTGGACAGATGGCTTCACATTTAACTGTAGATTACTTAACAGTTGGTATGAGGTGTTTTCTGTTGATATGCTGTATTTGCAAACCTTTTATAGAGGTGCTCACACTTCCTGAAGATCAGTTAATCAAGGTTCAAGGTTCAAGGTTCTTTATTTGTCACATGCATAGTTATACAAGTATAACACACAGTGAAATGTAGCCTGACACGCTCCTCGACATGTGCAAAAATTGGGGGGGGGTGTAGAGGAAGAACATTATAGTATATACACTGGGTGAATGTGCAGTAGTAGCAGCAAGCAGGTGAATTCTGTACATTAATATGAATAGACATCTGACTATTTTACAGGATAGACAATATAAACGTATTTAAAATTAAAGGAATTGAAATGTACATTGTGCCTTGGTTTAGTGTCTGGAAGAGTCCTGACTCAGTCAATTATAGATGATGTGAGAGGGCGGGTGTGTGTGTTTAGGGCACGGATGGCTTGGGGATAGAAGCTCCTCTTGAGTCTCTCTGTCCTTGCCCGGAAGATGCGGAACCTTCTACCAGATTGCAGAAGTTGGAACAGTTTGTTGCCAGGATGGGACGGGTCCTTCAGTATCTGCGCTGCTCTAGTCCGGCATCTCCTGGTGTAGGTGTCCTGAAGCAGGGGGACAGCAATCCTGCAGCAGCGTTCTGCTGTACGGATCACTCTCTGGAGAGCTTTTTGGTCCTTCACACAGCTGTTCCCAAACCACGATGTCATGTTCTGTGTGAGGATGCTCTCCACAGCGCCTGTATAGAAAATCCTGAGGATCTTTGGAGAGACCCTGAACTTCCTCAGTTGTCGTAGGTGATACAGGTGCTGCCTAGCCTTTTTGGTCTGGACCTGAATGTGGGCAGCCCATGTCAGGTCTGAGGAGATGTGGACACCAAGATACTTGAAGGACTGCACCCTCTCCACTGGAGCTCCATTGATGATGATGGGCTTGTAGTCTCTGTGCTGACCCCTTCTGAAGTCCACCACCAGCTCCTTGGTCTTGCTGACGTTCAGCTGGAGGTGGTTGTCCTGGCACCACGATGCCAGATTCTTCACTTCATCCATGTAGGCCGCCTCATCGTTGTTGGAGATGGCACCCAACACCACTGTGTCGTCAGCAACAACAATGGTGTTGGAGCCATGGGTGGCCACACAGTCTGAAGTGTAGAGGGAGTAGAGCAGTGGCGAGAGGACACATCCCTGAGGTGCTCCTGTGTTGATGGTGATGCTGTTGGAGAAGCACCTGCCCACCCTCACCACCTGAGTTCTGCCAGTGAGGAAGTCCAACACCCACTCACACAGATCCCAGATCCCTCAGCTTTGTGAACAGTCTGCAGGGCACTATTGTGTTAAACGCTGAACTGTAATCAACAAACAGCATTCGCACATAGTTACCCTGTTTCTTGTCCACATGGCTGAGAGTGGTGTGTAGGACGTGGGCGATGGCATCCTCTGTGGATCTGTTGGATCTGTAGGCGAACTGCAGCGGATCTGTGGTGTCTGGGATGGAGGAGGAGATGATGTTCTTCAGCAGCCTCTCAAACACCTTCATTACTACCGAGGTCAGTGCAACTGGCCGGTAATCGTTCAGGGATGAGGGTTTGCTGTTCTTGGGCACAGGGATGATGGTGGATCTTTTGAAGCATGTGGGGACCACAGACTTCGCCAGGGACTCGTTGAAGATGTAAGTGAACACACCTGCTAGCTGGTCAGCACAGCAGCGCAGCAGACGGCCGGTGATGCCGTCTGGCCCCGCCGCTTTCCTTGTGTTCACTCTCCTCAGTGCCGCTCGGACGTCATGCTCCGCGATGCTGGTCACCGGGCTCTCGCTGATGACGTCACTGTCCTCGGTAGTCAGGCGGTAGATAGCATTAGCCGCCTGGCTAACCTCGAAACGGGCGTAGAACTGATTCAGCTCGTTGGTGAATGCAGAGTCGGCGCAGTGTCCCTGGCTTTGTAGTCCGTAATGGTGCGTAGTCCGTGCCACATACTCCGTGTGTCGCCCTGGTGGAAGCGGGACTCCACACGTTCCCGGTACCTGCGTTTGGCATCTCTCACCGCGCGCCGCACGCCGTATGAGGCCGCTTTGTAGGCGCTCATATCGCCAGTGGCGAGACCCGCGTTGTAGGAGGCGGTCCTGGCGTTTACTGCAGTGCGGATCGATCTGTCCATCCACGGTTTCTGGTTTGGGAATGTGGTGACTCTCGCAGTGGGGATAATCTCCTCCGCTAGCATATTGACGAAGCATACTGCTACTTCCGTAAACTCGTTGATGTCGACTGCGCATGCTCTGAACATGTCCCAGTCGACGTCGTTGAGTGCGTCCTGTAGCGTAGCTTCTGATTGGGCAGTCCACCGTTTTACCTCCCTCTTGGTCACGTCTTCCCTCCGTATGCTTTGTTTATACTGGGGAGTGAGGAAGATGGCGTTGTGGTCAGACTTCCCAAAAGCCGGGTGTGAGACAGCTTTGTAGCCCTGCTTGTATGGCGTGTAGCAGTGATCCAAAATCCGATCCCCTCTCGTTGGACACGAGACATGCTGGTAAAAGTTTGGCATGACTTGTCTGAGGTTCGCTTTGTTAAAGTCTCCTGCTACAATGAGGGCTGCGCCCGGGTCCTTGTTTTGAAGCGAGCTCAGCATTTAATTAGCGCATTTAATTAGCTGGCTGCTACCAACTGAAGCAGTAAAGGTGTACTTAGTTTTTCACAGGACTGCACAGAATCCTGTGATAAACATCCTTTTTCACATGACCAGTCAATTCATAAATATCAGCGTACTTTCTATTGTAAGCTAAATACCCTGAAGTGTTAGAGAGAGAAACCCAACAGGGCAATGATCTGCTGTGAGCAGTTGTCCACAGTGAGGAGGGAGAACTCCCATTTAACAGCTTCTCCCAATTTGATTTCCGTTATGTAATCTCTCCTCACCGGTTTGCAGTGTTTTGTTTATCACTTCTTATGATTTTACTTTTTCCGTTACCTTCAGGTATTTGCTGTTTTCAGTCGTAATGTGGTGACATCCCATCTTGTTTTATCTGTTTGAACATCTGTAATGAATTTTAAAAATTAATAACCTCCCCACATACTCTGTCACATTTATTTTCCCAGAATCCTCGGCGTGAAGTGGAGCGCATCATGAAGTACCTGGACTTGTCGGTCTCCGATGAGGTCATCAGCCAAATCGTGGAGCTCACCTCCTTTAAAAACATGAAGGAGAACCCGATGGCCAACTACTCCTGCGTTCCATCTCCGGTGTTTGACCAGTCCATCTCTCCTTTCATGAGAAAAGGTGCACTATTAAATTAAAGATATGCAGGAAAGTCAATCTCAGTCGCCAGTGAGTGCCTTACGTAGGGCAGTTAAAATGTCATGAACACCTATATTTGTCTCAGACACACAAATATCTTCATGTAATAATGTCACAAGGTTAAATCAACTTGTGAACAGTCTGAGCTCCTCAAAGGCAGCAATTACTGCTCTGCTACCTGTCCTTCAGTGCAGGGGCGCCCCCTAGAGGTCCCTGGATTTTGAGCTCTCGCTTCTATTTTATTTATACATTACAACAACTTAACACTCAAATGAATAAGTCTGTTGGCAGATATTAACTAGAGTCGATTTAAAGTTTTGGAGGATTTTTAGTTCAAACAAGGCATCGTTAGCCTGGGCTTCTGCAACAATTATATGGTCAGTTTTCCCCCTCACTTTTAACAAACCAGTCATTAAGTATTTAATCAGCACAATATAATTACATCTATAAACAAAGATACAGTTTTGGGAGTTTTACCTCTGTACACATCACAGTGGATCTTAACTCAAACAGTCAAGATGTGACTGAAATGCAGACGTCCAGGTTTTTAAAAAAGTATGGCGCTAAATATTACAGCTAGTCATACAGATAACCTCACATTTTCACAGGCTTAAAATGAGTTTAACAAACGTACATAATTTTAAATAAAAGGATTGTTTGATAAGTTCTGAAATTTCATGGCCTCAAGAAACTGCTTGTCAATCAATCATCTAATGACTACATATAAAAATGGCTGAAAAACATCCGGAGCAGCTCAAGCTGGAATTCTGCACTTTGCAGTTTTTGATTTAAAATCCACAGTGATACAAAATGTGAACAGTGTTTACACGCATGTTGTATGTTACATGTTATAATTTAATAAATGTATTAGCGGTAAATGAGACACTGTGTGGGCATTACATATGACTGTTTTGGAAAACATTTTTTAAGCACCAGTCAGTTATTCATTTGTGCAAAAAAAAAAAAAAAAAAAAAACATTGATAGAGGCTTTAGCATAAATTTTCAAACTTAACAAAATTGTCTTCCTTTTCATATGCAGGTGAAGTGGGTGACTGGAAAAACCATTTCACAGCTGAGCAATCAAAGCTGTTTGATGAAGACTACGAAAAGCAGATGAAGGACGTCGACATACCGTTCAGGACCCTCATCTAATGGATCCGGGGGTTTCTGGAATTCGCTGTGCAAACCAAAGACTGATGACTGTCGCTGAGCCACGCTTAAACAGCAGAAGCGAAAAAAAACCCGTCATGGGCTAAAAAAACCAAAATAGTTGCTATAAAATTAAAATGGTTTGACTCACATTTAATATGTATGGATGTTGAACACTGTAATCACTCATCCTCGTGGCATGTCCAGAGGAGGTCATCTAAATTTACTCTCAATTAAAAACATGCTCCACAATAAATTCACAAGTTTTTAATCATCACTTTATTGCAGCTTATCAAGTAAACAATATATAAGACCAAAAGTGTTGTGACTGAGTAGACATGCCCATTTTATGTCACGAGACCTCCAACTGAGTCCGCTGACCGCATGGTGCCTATAGAGAGCGCTGGCGGCTGAAAGCAAGTGGTTTTTCTGCCCATATGAAGTCATTTTAAACAACCCTACACCACACTGTACAGAGCCCAGCTAAAGCAGGGAGGCTGCACAAGACACGAGCAACGAAGACTAGAATCAAAGTAATGAGCTGGAAAGTCAGTCATATGAAAATGGACAGAGGACGCAAAAACACAACAGCTGAGAATATCCAAGGTTAACAAAAAAAATAATCACCTTTAATACATACTTTACTTCTTAGAATAAAATCTTAAATAGTACTTCTTTATCTGGTTAATCAGGATACTTCCCCTCATTTTAATTCAATCTCCTTCCTTATACAGAGACTATTTTTATTGCAGATTTTAAACAAATTTTATTGTTTGTTTTTTTCACAAGGTTTTCTTTTTTCAGTCTTTTTCTTCTCTATGGCTCCCCTCTTTGGCTGTGATCTTTCTCTCTCCTCCGCTTCTTTCTCTTCAGCCCTGAAGATCCTCTTCTTCTACATCTCTATTTAACTTCTGTACCTGCTGCAGAGACCAGAGACACGTGATTTGGTAAACAAAGGAAAACTACGTGATTTCTCGTGTGATAAGAAGAATGACACTTTGATAGTGTCTCTCAAACTTAAAGTGACAGGGCTTCACAAAATTCAGTTTGTGTACAGCTCAATATGGCATGTAGAGGATCAAAGGACTTCACAAGCATAAACATATTAAAACTACAAAATACAAGCAATGCATCAGAAATGCATACATATAAACAGACACCTGCGCGCACACACACACACACACACACACACAAATACACAGTGCTTAAAAATTTATAAGACCACCAAGGTAAGGGTGGTCAGCTGCCCTAAATTAACAGTTTTGTTAGTTTACTAAAATATTTTTTAATATTTCTGGTCTGGTTAATCAGCCTTTATACACAAGCCCTTTAATCAAAATGATATTTTTGATGCTAAAAAAGAAATATTCTTGTCATTCGTGTATTTATAAATTTACTGTTTTACAAAATAATAAAGCACATTATTACTTCAAATGCCAGTTACTTATTGAGGACTTTACTTACTTTTTTGCCAGTACAGTTATTTTTTTACATTGCTGAACAGAAAATTAGCTTCAGTGTTTAATAATAATGATGGATTGGATTTATATAGCGCTTTTCAAAGCACCCAAAGCGCTTTAAAATACCACTATTCATTCACTCTCGCATTCACACACTGGTGGAGGCAAGCTACGGTTGTAGCCACAGCTGCCCTGGGGCAGGCTGACAGAAGTGAGGCTGCCATATCGCGCCATCGGCCCCTCTGGCCAACACCACTAGGCAGTAGGGTAAAGTGTCTTGCCCAAGGACACAACGAGCAGGACAGAGAGCCCGGGGATCGAACTGGCAACCTTCCGGTTACAGAAGCACTTCCCAACCCCCTGAACCACAGTTACCCTCACTTAGCTTTTGACTTCTCAGTCAGGTCTGGTGTGTTGGCTCAAATTAGAACATGAACTTGGTTAAACCCCCCAAAGAAATGTAAAAACTTTACAGATTTGTAAAATATTTGTGTTTTCTTAAATTTCTTAAGCACTTTATCCGTAAGCAATACATAAAATTAAATTCTGCACAAAATCCTGTCGAATATAAACAAATATGAAAACAAACAAACTTTGACACGACAGAAGTAGGAGGCCAACATGATACTGACAAAGACAAAATGCACATGCTCTAAATTTACCAGACCACTAAATGTGGCTGCGCTCACTCGTAGGCTGTATAGCGATCTATTATTTAGTGGAAACATTAGCTAAATGTCTCATTAAAAAGGTGTATTTTAAGAACTGCTTGAAATTATTGTTAGACTTCATATTTGAAGGTAGGTTCCAGAGTTTGAGGGTTTATTAAACATAAAAAAGCTACATCCCCGATTTGTCTTCATAAGGAGAACAAAGAACAGTTTCACAGTATGACTTTCTTTCAGAAATATAAGCTAGTTTAAGAAGTTTAAGACAAGTTAAGCCTTTATTTACAAGGGAGAGCATTTTAAATGTGGGGCTTACTTTATGAAAAAGTCGCTGTTATTATTTATAAGCTTCATATAAACATGTAATAAATTATTTTGGAGTTTATTGCAGCTCTAGAGGAAAAAACTACACATGATGCTAACAGTAAAAGAGGTTAAGAGTAAAATCTGTTGACAAAGGGAACAATTAATACTCACACAGACCTTTTATCTGCTTACAGCTATATCATAAAGTGCTACGAAAAAACATTTGTTTAATGTTTATATAATGATTATAAAAGGTAACCTTGGTGAGATACAAAGTGATCTACTCACCTGCTCATGGTGATCTCACGAAGAAAAAAACAAAAACCAATAAACAGAAACCTCAGATCAACACACTCAGGGGTCTCCCCATACAGAAGTCATGATACCCAATGTTTTTCAATTTGATTTTCAATGAATGAGTAGTGAGGAGACCCCGGAGGTCACAGTGAGCCTGATAACAGCTTGAACACATTGAAATAACAGCAAATACACAAACAGACAAACAGTCTCTACGCAGCGCTAGCTACACACTGCAGTGTGAGCCTTGGAATACCTTGGTTTAGTTACAGGTTAATGGTGATGGGTTGGCTGAATTTAAGCTGGAAATGGACAAAAACAAAAGGGTTACGCGAGTTAATGATGAATGGAGAGAAGTGAAAACAGGCAGATTAAAAACACAGAATCAAACCTGATTGAATTAAAATGAAATTAGATAAAGGCTAGGTTAATTTTAATAAGTTAAAATATTAATAAATAGTCTGAAAAGACGATGGTAGTAATGCATGAATGATTAAGTAAAACTATTATCTGTTATCTTAGGAACTGGGACAGATCTCTGTTTATTTTTGTTCTTGTGGATTTATAAAAGTGCTGCTTACCTTCAACGTAGTTGCGGGCGAAGAACTTCAGCACCTCATCAATGGCAATGACGGGGAAGGAAAGTTTCAGGACCACCAGCCACTGCTCCACTGACAGATGGGTCAACTTGAAGATCATCTGGAGAGGAAAAGAATGGAAGTCAGATGAAGCTGAACCCCATGGAGGAAATCCACATAAACTAGAGCTTCTAAAACAAAAAATATTTTCAAACTGAACTTCTGACTCACAGGGAGAGGGTCAACATAGATGATCATGAAGTGCAGGGACATGGACAGGGTCATGGCAGAGAGCAGCCAGAAGTTGCTCCATGGGGGCATGCGCACCAGAGACTGATTCTCAGACAAGCTTGAAGAGGAAGAAGAAGAAGAGACGTGAGAGCAGAATATATCTGTTGCATGAAGAAACCTTTTTTTACAAGCTACATCCTTCTCTATCACATTCAAAGAAGTACCTGTTAAGAGCATTGCACATCTCAATGGTGACCAGTACAGACAGGGCCATGGTCATGGGAGGAGCAGCCTCAAAGATTTCACATTCCAGGCCTTCAAAGTCCTCGTTCTCATCGTGGCACTGCATGAAGTGTGACTGCACGGATAGGAAGTAAGATCAGTAAATGTCTACGTCTGTGTTTAGTGGAAAGCAACAGGAAACAGAGAAAAACACTCACCAGCTGATAGTAGGTGACCCCGGGGCCAGTGGGGTCGTAGAGGAACCACCAGGCAGCACCAGCAACAGTGGCAGCACCGACATATCCTGTTAGTGTAGGTGGATCGTGTCAGTGTAGACAACTGTTGTACCTACTTTCAATCAAAATCCATCCAAACTCACCCAGTTCCACTTACCACCAATGGCCATGTATCTGAAGAACAGCCAGCCAGAGATCAGAGGCTCCTTGGGGGAGCGTGGGGGCTTGCCCATGATGTCCAGATCAGGTGGGTTGAAGCCCAGAGCAGTGGCGGGCAGACCATCAGTCACCAAGTTGACCCAGAGCAGCTGGACGGGGATCAGAGCTTCGGGCAGACCCAGAGCAGCGGTAAGGAAGATACTGAGGGAGGGTAATGGGACAGCTGAAGTTAAGCCAGAGACAAAAAAAAAAAAGAAAAAAGATGTGTAGCTGTACAGAGTGTGTGTCAAACAGGTCACTCACCAGACGACCTCACCGACGTTGGAGGAGATGAGGTAGCGGATGAACTGCTTCATGTTGTTGTAGATAGCTCTGCCCTCCTCAACAGCAGCCACAATGGAAGAGAAGTTGTCGTCAGCCAGGACCATCTCAGAGGCAGACTTGGCAACGGCAGTGCCAGAGCCCATGGCGATGCCGATCTCGGCCTTCTTCAGGGCAGGGGCATCGTTCACACCATCACCAGTCTGCGGTTGGAGGAGATGAAGTATGCATTAGACAAAACCAACCACCAGACAACACTTTAACACAACCTCTGTGTCGGTAACAGGTTTAGTTTGCATCCTGCACTGCTGGGCTCTTACCATGGCAGTGATGTCATCATAACCCTGGAGGAACTCAACGATCTTGGACTTGTGGGACGGCTCCACACGGGCAAAGCAGCAAGCCCTGCGCACAGCCTCGGACTGCTCGTGGAGAGGCAGATCATCAAACTCACGTCCGGTGTAGGCCCTGCCGGAGACATCCTCGTCCTCGCCGAAGATGCCAATGCGACGGCAGATAGCGATAGCAGTTCCCTTGTTGTCACCTGACACATGGAGAAGGAGAAAATGAGTGGAAACCTTGTAAAAAGGACAGTTTCCGGAGAATAAAAAAAACTTTGTATGATTGTGTATTAGCAGAACAGAAAGATCAGATTTTCTGATGATAAGAATGGTATAATCAAAAAGCTCTCCATGACACTAACCAGTGATCATAATGACACGGATTCCAGCAGCTCTGCACAGCTCAATTGAGCCAGTGACCTCCTTACGAGGGGGATCCAGCATACCCACACAGCCAACGAAGGTCAGGTCCATCTGAGGGGAGAAGGAAACAAATCAATCAAGTTTTTACATGTTGTCATGGCTGTATCCACAGGTTTCAGTTCAGGCAGGATGTCTAACCTCATAATCGGCAAACTTGGTGGAGTCCTCAAGGTTCATCTCCTCCAGCTTCAGTGGGGTGTCACGAGTGGCCAGGGCCAGGCAACGCAGGGTGTCACGGCCAGTACCCCAGTCCCTGATGACAGCCAGAATCTTCTCCTTGATGGCGTTGGTCAGAGGCACACGGGTGGTGCCGACACGCACATAGGCGCACCTGTCAATCACACCCTCAGGAGCACCCTAGGTATGAAGCAGGAAGATTGTAAAGGCGGCACAGAGACAAACAATTTCGGCCTGTTCTTTAATATTTATTCCATCTGCTACAATTTTTTCTTTTAAAGGAAAAATGCAAATACCAACAGAATTAATTTTTTAGGAACTTCTACACCAAAAAGCTGAAGATGTCAGCTTTAAGCTACTACATTTCAACTAAATCATTTTAACAGTGCAACTTGTAGTAGAACAAAACTGACTTATGAAAGATATGAGTGACTTTAAATCCAGAATTTTATTACATTTATGATCTTTAGTTGTATGTTGCATGTTGACAGGGCAGCTTAGCTTTGTTGTAAAAACAGACATCGCAAGCAGGGAGTGAATCTACTAACAAACCCGGGGACACTGAATGCTCATAAGATAATTAGATGATTGCTATGTTGCATACAATAAAATCAGAAACTAAAGGTTTGAGACCATAACGTCATGAGGAAAGCGATTAATGGTGATGGATGATGTGCTTTCTCATAGACCTTTACACAACTGGATCAGATGAGTCACCCCCTGCTGGCCATTAGAAAGACTGCAGTTTTCAGAACCCTAGTCCATCTTTTATCCCAAACATTGTGACAACAGGTAAGAGTGAACTGACCTTAACAAACATCTTGGGGCCACCATCACCTTTACCAGGAGTGCAGTAAACAGACATGGACTTCCTGTCACGGGAGAACTCCAGAGTGAAGTTCTTCTTCATGAGCTGCTTGATCACCTATTGATCGATATATATGTTTTTACTATAAAGCAATAAAAACTCTCAAACGTAACTTCAGCTCACTACAATGGTTTTCATCAGCGAACAGCAAACGTAAATCGCCTTCATTGCTCCACAAATGAAACGAGCTGACTTACTGAGCAGCATGCGTTGGCTCTCTCAATTCTGGACAGGTTCTTCACGTTTGAGTTGAACACGTTCATCTTCTCAACCAGGCAGCACAGGGCGGTCTCAGTAGCCTCACCGACCTTCTCATAGATCTTCTTGGACTACAGAAAACAAGAAATGAAGGAGAGAATTTCTTTCTCTGCGGGTAGTAAAGTCGAATTGTGGCAAATAAAAAGTATGGCTTTCCGATTTTACCTCGTTGTAGTCCAGAGAGGAGTCGTTGCACAGGGCACAGATGGTAGCCAGCTCAACAAGACCGTCGTGTGAGCTGCAGTTGACCTTGGCACCACCCTGGGAACTGATAGGAGGAAGTTGCAAACAAATTAGAGTTGGATTGTCTGAATTTGATTGGCTACACTGAACGACGATACATGGCAATAAAAGCCAACTTACACCTCGCCCTCTGGGGTATACTTGGAGCCAGAGATATCAAAGGCATCGAGTTCAACGTGGTCCCCATCAACAGTCTTGACAATAAACATCTGCAGGGGAGGAAACAAAGACAGTTTTTGCACATGAAGGAGAGTTCATGAAAGCTGTCTAAAGTAGACTTTTCTTCATTGGTTAAAAACCCACCTTGGTCACACACATCTGGTTGGTGGTGAGGGTGCCAGTTTTGTCGGAGCAAATGACGGAGGTGCAGCCCAGGGTCTCCACAGAGGGCAGGCTTCTGACAATGGCATTCTTCTTGGCCATACGGCGAGTACCAAGGGCCAGACAGGTGGTAATGACAGCGGGCAGACCTGAGGGACATTAGTGAAAAACTGAGTGTGACAAACAAGCAGCGGAGTGGGAACATGTTGTTCTTTCACTGTCTTTTCTGTCCTCACCCTCAGGGATGGCAGCGACAGCCAGAGCAACAGCGATCTTGAAGTAGTAGACAGCACCACGGATCCATGAGCCTCCGTGGACGGGGTCATTGAAGTGGCCGATGTTGATGGCCCAGACAGCAACGCAGATCAGGGAGATGACCTTGGACAGCTGCTCGCCAAACTCGTCCAGCTTGGCCTGCAGAGGAGTCTTCTCCTGCTCGGTGGCAGCCATCTGGTCACGGATCTTGCCAATCTCAGTGGAGACTCCAGTGGCGACAGCCACACCAATGGCCTTGCCGGCAGCAATGTTGGTACCCTACAGAGGAAAAGCGGGGAAGAGAAACCAGGTAAGGCTAAGGAAATGAAAGGACAGGTGAGAGAAATAATTATCATAGTAACAGGATATACTGACAGAGAAAAGCATGTTCTTCTTGTCCTGGTTGACAGCTCTGAGGTCAGGAACAGGGTCAGTGTGCTTGATCACACTGACAGACTCACCTGAGAGTGAAATCAGAGAATTAACTCAAAACTGCCAACGGAGAAAGGACAGAAAAGGATGTAGTGGCTGATTTTCTTAAAAGCTTACCAGTAAGGATGGACTGGTCAACACGCAGGGTGGTGGACTTAATAGAAACAATCCTGATGTCAGCGGGGACTTTGTCACCAACTGTGCAAAGAAGAGAAGTTATCATTAACATTTAGTGAACTGTTAGAGAACACATAAATAACTTTCTTACTGACATTAGAAAGAAGTTAAAAACAACCATGGGGACTGTGTGTGAAAAACGTTTCCTACTTAATTATGTTGGCACCTCCATAACATCCAAATGACTGCAATAGTGCCAAATAGTTCAATCCATGTCACTCATTTATTAAAACTGAATTCAATCAAAGTGAAATATAATACTACCACCGCTAATACTATGAATAGCTCCTAAAATAGGCACCAAATGCTCAGACAACTTGCTAAATTTCTATACTTAATCCACGGATTTCATAATAGTGCAGAACTCTAAATGACACATGCTTTGACCAATCAGAGTGAAGCACACATGGTGAGGGGGGGCAGGGCGGTGTGCACTGACAAATTAACAGGAGTGGCAACGGCAGCGAGGGAAGAGGCGGTGCGGCAGGTGCTCGTGGGGGTATTTATACTCATAATTTCGTTTTCCTACAGTCAGCATGTTTCCGCTGCGGTGTTACTCTGTCGTGCCTCATTCACGCTGCCTTAAAAAGACACAAGGCTCTGACATCAGCCTTCCTCGGGCACATCTATCCTGAACTTGTGTCTGCCTTTCACTCCCTGAATAGAAATGCAAGGAACTCAGTGAAAGCATCTTCACAGCTTCACTGTAATTAGACGTCGAAGAGTATTTGATATAACAGGTTGTGAGTATTCCCCGGTTGAAAATATATACAGAGCCCCCCGACAGACCATTTAAAAAAAAAAATTAACACAGACTCCCCATGTGGAACCTTGACATCTCTTACCAGACACTTCCACAATGTCTCCAGGGACGATTTCCCTGGCCTTGATCCTCTGCACACTCTTTCTGTCAGAGCGGTAAACTTTGCCCATCTCGGGCTCGTACTCCTTGAGAGCCTCGATGGCGCTTTCAGCATTACGCTCCTGCGGCAAACACAGACACAAACTCTCATTAAGAGTTGAAGGAAGAAAACGGGATCTGCTTAAAAACTGCAGACAAATAAAAGTAAAATCTTTGTATCAAAGGATACAGAGACACCACACGGACGTCCACATGCCTGTTCATCCTCGTTTGAATGTAAACTATACTAATTTTGTCCTTGGTCTGGCACTGGGCATGTCCTCTAAGAGGCTTTGAGTCATTACCCACAGCAATTACACCCGTTACTGATGTCACATGAGTAGGTCACGTCTGTTATCTGATGTGGTCTGGTCCATATTAGGTTTCAGTAGAATTTTTATGGTGGGTTTTCTTTTTAGAGATGTTTTTTTTTTTTAAATTCAGTGTGGAAAGTAGTGCAAGAAAATAAACTCATTTAGGGAAATGTGATCTGGGATGATCTTTGATTAGCGGGTTGCTAATGTCAGTTCTTTAGATGCGGAAAACAGAAGGCAAGGGAAGCAGCTGATTTCAACACTTGGCATGAACGTGGTGACAGCAATGTTCCCTCTCTGAGTGATGCCTGACAGCAGGGCCACACACTTATTGGCATGTATGAAGAAGAGCATGACTAAATGTCTGCAGTCCAAACAACGCCAGATATAACGTGTTAAATATTTAAAAAAGTCATACAGTAATAATATTATATAAATGTTTTCATACTTGCACATAAGATCGAGTGAGCGCTGATGTACATTTCAGATTTAAGAGCTTGAAAATGCGAATTGAGAAACCAACTCTGGCAGTAACTGGAACCTGTGTACTTTCTGTCATCAGTGTAATGGATACAGCTTATTGCTCAACGACCTGGGCCTCATTACTGACCTGCCACACGCCAACAACGGCGTTAGCGATGAGGATAAGAAGGATGACGAAGGGCTCCACGAAGGCAGTAACGGTCTCCTCACCTTCCTCGAACCAGGCCAGCACCTGTGGTGAGAGCATGGTTAGTGCGGTGGAGACAACAGTGACAATGGGCTATCCTGCTCCTGAGAACCAGCGGGCCGATATCTCTTAACAACAAAATGCTTTTCATTTATTTTTCTTTTAAGCTGAACTAAAAACGTCTAACAAGTATATAAGCTTGTACAAATGTGTTAGCGGTTGTAGAGATTGCCATAAAGGGGGGGTAGGTACTAATGGGACTTTTTATATTTGTATGAATTCAGTGTTTTTATCTATATCAGTTGCATGATTAAAAAAAAAACATGTAAACAATTTTAAAAAAAGAAAGAAAAGCACAATAATTTTAAATATATACCTACACAGACATTTTTTAGACCTTTTCATCATTTACATTTAGTCATATTTTGGTCTTTTCTTTTCCTGTACTAACGCTTTTATTTTGATAATAGCTGTGTAAAAATCTTAATACGATTTCAGATTAATCTCAGTGTCCTAATAGCTCTTCACTCCTTCTGACTTAAAAGTGTCTTTCTAAGGAGGCTCTTCGTTCCTTCTTCAGGCCTGACCTTTCCCGAAGGATTCAGTTTCTCTCCTCAGCTTGGGGCTTTCTTAAAATAAACCCTTACCCCTCTGCCCCCCTATACTTCCTCGAGCCCCCCATCTCTCACTGGCTCCTCAATATTCGCCTTCTAAGGCCATCATGACAGCTGCCCGAAAGGGTGAAACTGGCCATAGCAATTAATACACCTCCTAGTAGACTTCGCAATTGGTCTCCCTCTTCTCAAGTTGTCGTCCTCAAAAATACATAGAGGGGCGGAGGGGATGGGAAGCTGTCTTGACAAAGTGGCCGTAAAGTAGTGCAAGTAACTGCAGCATGCTTGCTTTAGTGGACTGGTTTGTGTGATGGACTAAACTAAATGCAATCACCTTTTAAGTTGACTCTTAAGAATGTGTGAGGGGCCGGAGATTACATCTAAACATGTGAAATGATTAGCTGGATGTTATCTTAAACCTGAAGAGTGTATTCTTGTTAGTAGTGCTATTAAACTTGGAACCTGTCCACAAGTGTCAGTGCCTTGCTTCATTTGTTGCTGCTGCTATTATGTCTACTACAAATACTCCTCCTGTCACTTAAGCTTAAAATGTAAATGACAGGAATAGCTTGTTTACTTACAAAGGAGATGCAGGCGGCCAGAAGCAGGATCCTGACAAGCAAGTCCTCAAACTGCTCAATGACCAGCTCCCAGATGCTCTTACCTGCAGGACAAGGACACAATCAGTGGATAATAATCACCTCATTAAGCGTGCATTAGAGTGTATTTGTGTGGTACAAGTTTGAACACTATGGTATGGATTTGTGATTGACCAACAATCTTCAGTGGCAAGTGTGATGCAATTATCTTGTGGTGATTAAATTACACAATCAAAATGCTGCCTGCTTGTTTTGACTGAAGACCTTTTGAGGAGGAGCGTGACTTCAGTGAAGTCACGCCAGTCATTCTCTCTGGGTGATATCAGGTGTCTGGAAGCTCTTGTTCACATTTAAACATGCAATAAATGTGTTGAAGGAACACTTACCCTCCTCAGCGGGCAGCTCTGGAGTTGGACACCAAAGTGAAGGAGGTGGAGACAGAAGGAGAGCGGGGCGAAAAGACAGTCAGTTAAAGTGTCTCACGATCGTTATTAAACATTATCAGCAACATTATGATGGAATTATACAATAAATGCGCCCTCTAGTTTACAAAAACATCCACCTTTTCAAAATCCTCTGTGTGCTTCACACTTAATAACTTAAGCTCTACAACTCAGTGGCTTAATTAAAAACACATTGTGTTGCTTAATTATTTCAGGAGGACCCAGCCTACTTTGATTTCCAGTCAAAGCCTGCAAAACCTCTGTGAAAGCTCGACTGTCACAAAAAAATTCAATTAATAAAAATGTAATGACTGTGAAGTGTTGTAAAGCAACGTCACAGTGAGTGCAGGAACATGACTGCTAAAATAACTGTAATACATTATTAAGCAACTCTTGCCATGGAATTTGCCTTCCTTGTAGTTATTGATTAGCAATCATATTCCCGATCACTTAGTCGTAAGCCGTCTGAGGACCTCCCCATTTGATCCGGCCTAAAATTATCCACACCTCTTGCTATTGCCCACACCATATATCACCCAGGAAGCTTCCTGAGCCATCACCTGTCTCTCTCGCTCTCCAGTCATCTTCTCTGGCTATCTTTAAATAGCTCTTCAAAGCTCTCAAAGTCTCTGCTTCTCAATGTCTCTGCATTTTTATCAGCTGCTGCGACTGCACTCTAAAAAAGCTTTAACCCAGCCCTGCTAACTACAAGCAAGGCAAGAAACTCCACTGGTGTTGACTAAGGAAGACTTCCAGAACTTATCTTAGCAAAAGCTGTGATGCTTTGTGGAATATTCTGAATGCAAACACTGAGATGTTTCATTGACAGTTACTACGTGGGGTTTTCTTCCTTCAGTAGGCTTCCCACCCATCCCCAATGCCCGAACTCTCACCATTGAAGCCATATTTGTCCAGGTTCTTCTTGAACTGGTCAGGAGTGAGACCAGTGTTCTCGTTCACCGAGAAGTAGGCCAGGCATTCTACCGGGGTCTTCGCGTGTGCGTTCTCCATCTTCTCTGGATAGACAAGGGATTGGCCGACTAACCGTGTCTAGCCCCGCTCTTTGACTTCTTTGTTGTTCTCTGCTGTTTTCACCCTTGTTCCACCACCCTCACCTAGACGTGTGGCACCCTCCAATTCAGGAGTGCTGGACTGACAGAAAGAGCGAATAAGTGCATGCATGTTCAGGGATTTATATGACTACAAGGCCGGTGATTGGTCGGGACCCAGTTATTACACGCCTCCAAATTCCAGCGTGTGTGCTCATGGTAAGGGGTGTGAGGGTGGAGCTCGGGGTGGAGCAACGGGGAGGTGAGATGGTGGACTTGGACAGAAACTCGGGAAAAGGCTTGGATCTGGAAAGGAGGCAGTGCAAGAGAGAGAGAGAGACGGTGCAGGGGCTTGCGGGGGAGTGGGGGTGAGGGTGGAGGCGATTTGTACCATGGATGAAAATGAGATCTGTTTTTGGAACATGCATGGTCAGTGGAATAAGACGAAGGGAGAAGGTGAGAGAGCGAGACAGCAGATCATCCAGAGGGGTGCAGGGGAGGGGGGGGGGGTGCACATTGAGTGACGGCTCAACTGGTTTTTGCTGAGGAAGGTGGACGAGCCAGAGACACACAGGCTGAGACATTGAAGAAGGGAGATGGTAGACAAATAATTTAGCACAAAAATTAGCTTGCATTTCTACCAACAGAATAAAAGTCAGACAAGTTGGCACATTTACGCTTCACAGTTCCACCGGGCGAGCTCCGTACACCAGAGCTGCATCATCTGCTGCCACCAACATGTGCACAAGCATGTGAAATAACACAGACACCAAGCCTGATGATCGACCTGGTTGAGTAAGACATGGGAACGATAGTGGAATGAAGAAAGTGAGCGTGTAGTAGAGGAATGGGCGCTGAATGCCAAGAGGACGGCCAGTGTGTCATACTATCCCGCCACAGAGGAGAAGCCCCGGCTGCAGATACAGGAGGATCGAGTTTTATTTTCTCTTTTTTTATGAGCAATGGTTGGCAGCAGGTTGATACGGCACAGCTTAAGTAGATGTGTGGCTGATGATCCCACCACAACTGTTATTCAGTGAGTCACAATGGCCTCTTGTGGTGGAAGCAGAGCATCAAGTTTATTACAGCTAATATGCTCCTTTTTTTTTTTTCCCACCTCATGGTTGAGGGAGATCAGCTCATACATTTTTAAGCCATAAATCTGCAGGTTAAATGAGGATGTGTATATATTTCTTTTATCATTTGTTTGCCTGCCTCTGAAAACAGCACGTCACTACGTCTTTATATAATGAAAACCTTTTCCATAAATCTGAGTGTTACGATGCTGAGCACAGATCTATTGATTTACTGTTTGTTATAACAGCAGTTATTACTTCTGTGGACAGGAATCTGTGCTGCTATTCATAATCAATAAAATGACAGGTGCTGGAGTGCGAGCAGCAGTAATCATTGCTCAACATGTTTAACAGCTACTGCAGAACTGCTTTAGAGTAAACAAAAATAACCAAAAGATTTTTGTTTTGTTTGATATTTTAAAAGATGTTCATGAGTTGTGCATATGATTTCTTTATCGCTATGCAAAGACACAAATTGACTCCTGTATTTGTGCGTGCATTTTGCTACCTCAGTTACAAAACACACAAAACATCCTCGCTGATTTACATTTAAATAAAACAGAATCCAATCATTTGCAAATCTTATAAACCCACATTTCATTCACACTAAAACATAGAAAAGATTTCAAATGTTTAAACTGAGACGATGTATTATTTCATGAAAAATATTAGCTCAACACATCTCAAAAAAGTTGGGACACAGCCATGTTTAGCACTGCGTAGCATCCCAGCGACTTTAACAACAGTCTGTAAACATCTGGGAACTGAGAAGTTGGTGGACTTTAGGGAGAGAAGTGTTGTCTCATTCTTGTCTGATAGTGCAGCGGTCCCCAACCGCGGTACCCGTCCGTAAGCCGTTTGGTAGCGGGCTGTGAGAGTTGAGGCTAGGGTGTGAAATTTATGGTTTTCAGGGTTTTATCGTTAACTCGGTTTCCCTGGGTTTTTTGCTGTGTGTTTTGAATAAATCTTCCTTTTTTTGGTACTGGTACTGGTTTTATTTTGTTGTATTTATCCGCGACACCTTAAAGGCCAGTCCGTGACAATATTTTCGGACATAAACTGGTCCGTGGTGCAAAAAAGGTTGGGGACCGCTGTGATAATGGAATTTAGCTGCTCAACAGTCCTGGGTCTTCTGTCTTTCATCATCGACTTGTTGAAGTACATAAGGCATTCCCCGAAATAAGATGGGAGCATATGTTGCTCTGATACCAGTTATAGACTTTCCAGATGTGCTAGCTGCACGTTCCATAGACACCAATGCACCTCATACCTCATACCATCAGAGGTTTTGAACTGAGTGCTGATTATAAGCTGGAAAGGCCTGGAAATTACGGGCATCCAAATTTGATCTTCTGCCATCTTTGTTGCACACAGACATTTCTTCCACAGTGATATTATGTTCAGTAGATGGTAAAATATTCAAGCATTCAAGGCTATTTTACTTTGATGAACATTATTCTGAAATTATTCCACCGTTTTAAGACAGTGTTTTGCAGATTGGTGAACTTTTCCACTAAGTTTGCTGCCCCCGTCCCGACTTTTAGGAGACAATAATAAAACGTCTCAGTTTAAAGTTTCATACGTTTTCTATGTTCTACTGTGAATTAAATGTGCGTTTAAGATATCTGCAAATTATTGGATTCTATTTTTATTTCCAGATCACACAGTGTCCCAAGTTTCTGGAGTTGGGATTATATATAAATCCCTTTATATAAATATAATACAGTTATATACATTTTATAATTAAATGTCAGTAAAACTTCCTGTTTGTGTATGACATAATCACAAGGTCATATGTACTGTCTTCAGCATTAACCCTTTTTATTGGTTAGCTTCTGTTGCTGCTTCACAGACAACCTGTGAAATTGGAATCCGTTTCCCATCAGCTTCTGGTGGCCACCTGCCACGTGGACTTCTTATATGCTGCCCAGAGTGCACATAATTCAAATGTTAATAATATTTATTTTCTAAAGTGTGATGACAAATATGAGAACTTATGTTTAGACATGTAGAAAAATCCAATGAGAAGAAGGAAAGTCTTACCAATGAAGTTAAACTAACTAACAGAGGGATTATTTTCATGTCATATTACATTTTGTTTTGCTTCTGGACATATTCAAAGACATTGTATTTGCTCGGATCTGCCAGCGTCTTATATCCGCTTCAGCAAGTCGTTCACTGAGCCTCAGCTGTCATATTCTCATCGTGACCTCTGAGATTTCGGGGTTGCAATAGGGGTCGGCCTGTCAGTGTCTTCCTCAGGCAGAGCAGTGACATTTAACTCAATATCCCAGAAGGATAAGGTTTCTCCTTTGCTCCCTTCCATCTTCCGCCTCTGTCCACGACTGCGTGTGCAGGGACTACTACAGCGTAAACCCTGAAAGCTGGGACACCCATCACCTCAGACTCCCACTGTGGCGCTCGCACGCCACGCCCATGTGCCAGGCGGAGGGATCACCATGTGCTAGGCTTAAACCATCAAGCCCCCGCCTCTGACCTCCTCCACTTGTGAACTCTATACATGTTCCCAGATCTGTAGTGTTAAGCACCGGGGTGGTGCAGCTGGCCATCTTATGCAACTAAGTCTGTCTCTGCTGACTTGCACGCCACAAGCAAAGGGAAAGGGACAAGGTGATGTTTGTCACCTAAAGATATGGAGCCAGGAGACACCGACATGCCTCCTAAAGAAGGTTACTGCCATTAACACGACATTCTGTGGAGTGCACACTGTATGCTGATAAATATCATGCATCTGGGAGACATAATGAAGTGAACCAAACATTTTCACAGACGTCATAACAATCCTTTAATGACTGACTGGAAAGGCAGGGTAATATCAATGAGATTTTTTTTTATATAACTTACTATAGTGTACCCTGAAGTTCTTTGGACAACTTAAAATGTAATAGTACGGGGCATGTGTGGTATTGACAGCATGGACATAATTAGTGCTGAGCAATAAGACTCTTGATAAAAGAGCTACAGCGTGGGTGTTAGGTGGATACTTGTTACAGCATTAGCTAATAGTAATAATAGAAGTGGCAGCTGAGTCTCTGAATCCGGAATTCCTCTTGGGATATAAATAGAGCAGGTGACACTGTGCTGCTGAGCATGGCACCACTACAGCTTTGCTGCTTTTTCATTTCAGAACACCGGATCTTCGATTTGGGCTTGTTAATCAAATTTTTGGCAGGAGAAAAACATGAAAAATGGGAGTGTCGGGACACACTTCGACTCTGCAGTGTGATCAGTATCTATGAGGTAAACTGGGCCAAAGAGTTCCCGGTTGTTCGCACCATTCCACACACTTAAGGCTGTACTATATAAGCCACAGGGGAGCTAACAGGAAAGTGAGCCTGTTGATCAAAAGTGGCTTTCATTTTACTGGAGTCACGTACATGGCTGGTGATGCATTTTTAGAAGCCAAATGGCCCAATTTTACTGGGACATTTAGGAGTACCCAGCACATGACCCCATTAGTTTTGCAGATTTAACTTGATAATGATATAGAATGGGTTCAAGTGCGATCCACTGTTTATCCTCGGGTAAGAATCTTGTCACGCTTTTCTGTGTTAGATCATATACAGCATGAATGCAAAGCTTTAAACTACACTGGTTTAATAGGAGAATACTTCATTTCCTCTTAATTTGATACAATAGAGGAGAAAACAAGTTAATGTTAATTTTATACAAGCCAAAATCCACCGTACAGCTTTCAATACTTTTTCAAGCTCTTCATTCTGTTTTTAGTGGTGACTCAAAAAAAACTGAGCTGCAGATCTGCACTTCTACAACTACTATTACTGATTCACATTTCAAAGTAATCATATGTAACTCGTACTCAATCTCGGTGCAGCGTTTCAATTGGCCCACTGTCTGAAAGAAGCTGCTTCCTTTCCTTTTAGCCAGATTGCTTCTGATTGGCTGCCCCAGGCAAACAAGTTTAAGGTGCAGGTGGGCGGGGCTTCTGTTCTACCAGCCAGAGCTTTGCGCTTGAGATGTTCATACTATGCATATGTCCCCTCTCTCTCTGTCCTCGTAATGAGCACTGAGCTTCTGGCTCACTTGCATATATGCCGACTCATTAATCAAAATAACATTTTTATTGCTAAAATATAATTAATGTCGTTATTCATCAATTTTCAGATTTACTGTTTTACCAATAAAAAGGAAGAAGAAGAAAATAGTAAAGCATGTCATGTTAACTGCAATCCTTGTATAATTCCTGACTTAAATTTGGGTTAAAAAAAACGTGAATTCAGTAAATTTTTTTATTCACAGATTTTTGTGTTGTTAAGCACATTATAACAACAACTAAGAGGGAAAAAAAACGGTAACATCCCCTTTAAAAAATATTATTTTGGGGGTTTAAAACAGTGGCACTTTTTCAATGTAAGTGAAGACCACTATCAATTTAAGGAAGCATAATTTTTAAGTTATACAGGCATACTTTTATAAATGGCAATTCCTTTTCATTTTCATAACAGTTTAAACAGAGTTTTACTGCTGTCTCGTAAACAAAATCCTTCTGGAGTTTTATAGTAGGACCCATAAATTAAACAGGTTAGTATTCCAGGCCAGCATAGCTGCATGAATGAGTATGTACAGTATTTGATATCATCTGAAAGATGAACTCTTAAAATCCATAACACCTTCAACATCTCATCTATTTTGAGGAGGGGACTCTTATCTCACCAAGACACTATTTTTGAGTTGACTGCTGCAGCCAAAAAGAAAAAGGGTCCTTACCTATAATGTACGAGTATTTTTTAGCTTTTTTATTTATTTATTTATTTTAACCAACACGCATCAGGAACAAGGTCACATTCTGTTCTCAAGGCTCATTGACCAACAGAGAACTCGGAAACATAATCTTACACAAGCAAAGTCGTTAGAACCTGAGACCACACAGCTACTGACAGATTAGGACGACCAGGGGTGACCTTAAATCTCCATCATCCTGCTATAAATGTACGGACGATTGTCCTGAAGAATTTCTACAGGCGGAGAACTTGATAAACTTAAGATATATATTTCAGCCCTATGCACAACCTTTAGTCTCAATCTTAAAATGTTCAACTTTCTTTAAATACAAAAAATATATAAATGTATTCCTTTTATAGTCTAAATTCTTAAGCAATGTTTGGAAATAATTCACTGAATTGTTCCGTTTCTGTTACGAAAAAGATTAAGTATGTAACAAAATAACAGGATGTCAACTGAAACTAAAAAGGTTCTCTTTCTTTCAAGCCCAGACCGAACCCCCTCACACTTGCCCTTTGCCCCTAAGCTCACTTGCGACGTACGAAGAGGGCAAAATGGACAGAGCGTCTTGGAGAAGGGTGCTGATGACAGGAAGACGAATGAATGCAAAAAGATCCTGAGAAATGTCCAAGTAAGAAACAAGATCCTTTTTTGATAAATATAGAATGAGGTCTGACAACGGAGATACGGTTTAACACAGCCTCTGTCCTGAAACACAGGGTACATATTACTGTTATTAAAAATGATTTAATGGTTACCACATTTCGAACACAATACCCCTACTACAGAAACTGCAAACCACCACAGCTTCCTTCTATGAGGAGCACTGAACTAAACCAGGAATGAGCTGCTAAACTTCCCTTTGATGAAATGTAAAGCATTTTTTTAACCACTCAGTAATATGTCTTTGTGTGTCTGGGTGGCTGTGTCTGCTCTCAGAGGAACTTAACACTGCCTCCCTGTGGGTAACTGCTGATATGTCCAGACAAATGCACAGGAAAATGAGTGATAGCAGCAATTTGTGCACCAGAACATGACACCGCATTATTTTTGAAAGCAAAAGTGGGAATATTGGGCCACCATACTACTATCCTTTGTGTATGACTTCGTTTTTTGTTGTAATAAGTTACTTTCCCAATATAAATAAAAAATATTACCATGAAATTATAAACTAACGCAGAACTATAAGCTACAGTTATACAACTACTGCATGAATTTGTTTTAGGAAGCTGGGCAATATTTTTTTTACTATTTCTTAAAGTTATCACCAATTCTCTGGGATTAAAGCTGGGCATAATGTTTTCAGCACAGTTGAACAAACAAATTCATACTAACCTGTCAGAATATTGAAAGTCAAGCGATTCGAGAAAAACCTAGACTCCTAAAGCTCCCCTGGGATCTTTTCAGGCCTTAAAAAAAGAATCCAAGTGGCAGGAGACTTTCACAGGTCCTTTTAAAGAAGATTAGGTGAATAGGATAAAGACGGTTAAGAATCAATGTAGAATGCAATGTCTAAGCAGTGGATTTTGACCTAGGAGAGTGACGTTTGAAGCCTTTTGATTTTTGTCTAATGGTACATTCTATTCTTGACTGATGGGAGAGGATTCGAACAGAGATGGAATAACTAGCTTTTTTCTGTCTATCACAGCTTATATAAATGTAAAAAAATGGATAGATACGTTTTTGCAACCTAACTTAATATTTCTGCATTGTGACTACGTGTATAAGCAAGCTAAATTTAACACTTTTAAGACTAATTCAAACTGGGTTAAGATTTGTAAGTGAATTTCTTGATAGAAGCTTGAATTCACTGCTCCCTCAGTGAGGGAAAACATCTCGTCCTGAGGTAGCAAACCGGCACCAAAGCACGAGGTTATCATTTTTTTCCCCCCGGTAATCACAGATCTTTACCAGGAAGTCGAACTTTTGTGTCATTTATCCACAGAACATTTTCCCATATTTGTTTCGCCACATCCAAGTGGCCTTTTGCTGCAGGTGTTTTGTTATTTCGGTTCAGGATTACACGCTGGTATCTGCCTCGTATCATTTTTACATGATGCCTTCTCCCAGAGAGATAATTGCTGATTTTGTAGACATAAAACAAATCTTTTTAGTCTTCTTTTTAGGTTCTGTAATTTTGTAGTGAAGCACTTTGTGATATTTCTTTTAAAAAGGTATCATACAAATACAATTTTACTTTTGTCACATGGGTGTTTAAAACATTTCTGCAGTATCTTCTAGCTTTACACACCTCTGTCATGATTAGTTGTAAGCTCGTGTAAAAACATTTGTGATACAGACAAACAACCTCTCATGCAATACTAGAAGACCACGAGACTTTGTACACCTTTATTTACATAAAGAGTGACCTTTATGACCCACGCCTCTAATCTCATCTCCTTTATAGTTTTTGGAGAAGTAAATAGCACTGTGAGTGATTATTGAGCATATTCAGTAAAGATACGGGCAGACAACTGTGGAGCCTTATTAGTTTGGTGAGACTGTGTTTATCTTTAATTCTATGAGAGATTAATGCACAAATCCTGGAAACTCACAGTTTTCTTGTACATAATGTACAATGTTTAATGCTCATTGTTTAATCGGGCAGTGTTTAGTCACTGTAACTTCAACAGTAATTACAAAAAATAGGACAAAAAAGGTGTCTGATCTTCAATAATTTTCAGTGAATAATACAGTTTTTGTCAGTTTCTGCCCTCACTTCAGACGACAAAGGCGCTACCAAGATTTTCAAAAAGAAACTAGAGTTTAGCCTGTTAATGTTAAAACACCTGCAGCTTTTGTAAAATTATCACAGGATTTTAAAAAAAGAGCTCTCTACTATTCAGACTTAGATACTTTAAGATAATCCCGTACTACGACCACTGAGTGAATATCAGTTTAAAGCCTGGTAATTTCATGTAGTCCACTTGGCTTCTCTTTTATTTTTCAGAGGCCAGATATCCCTAAAACAAAATCACACATCAAGCACTAGAAAACTGTGCAGTAAAACAGTTTTCTGAGGTGTTAGGAGCGGTGTGGGTTTTCCATCCAGATGGCAGATTAGTGGCCAGACTTTTTCATGACCAGAAAAAACAAAAAACGAAAACAGGAATAGCGGTGTATGTTTTTTTGTTGTTGTTTTTTTAACTAAAGCACTTCAAGAAATTGATTTTATTAAATATTACTTGCCAACACAAGAGAAAATGGCATTGATGAACAGAGATGATATACTTCCCCCCCTTTTTTCTAGGTTTTTTTTTGTTTTTTAGCTCTAGGAAATGTTACAATTAAAGTGAATAATGCAATATTGCACTCATATTGACAGTAGCTGATCTCAGAATAGCAACATAAGAGATTAAACAGTAACACAGCATCTGACAAAGAGACACTGACGTGTAATTTCATCTGCATTTAGCTTATTTTGTCTTATTTGTGTTTTTTTCTTTAACGGTATTTCTATTTTCTGTGGTAAAATTATGCTGACTGTCTGCTGCTGAGTTCATCAAAGCAAAACAAATTGTGTTAACTTTAAGCTAGTTAGTACAGATTAGTTAGTACTTACCCCAAAAAGTTGATTCTGTTCATCTGGACGTGTTTCCAGTGGGAGAAACGTTTTGTCACTCATCCATGTGACTTCTTCAGCTGACTGCAGGTTTCCCTAATCTTATAAACAGTACCTTTGCACAATAACTGAAACCAGCCCACTAGCTAGTACTTACCTCGCTCACCTGATTGATTACTTAATAGAAAAAGCTGTGAGTAACTTCTTTACAACAGTTAACAGTTATTTACACATTAAAATTATTTACAGTTAAAAACAAGTTGGGGAAAAAGCGACACAAACCCTCTAAATTAACTAAATTGGAAGTATTTGTAAGGATGGACGAGATGACCGTCACAGAGTAGAGCATGCGCACAACGGTGATACGTTAATAGTAATCCACATACAGATTACATTTGGTCTGGGAGCTCTTTGATTTGGCAAAGAAATGATTAAGGAGGGTTTACTGCTTCACTATGTTTACTTATGTTTAAAAATGCTGAAATTTCTACCCTAAAAGATGTTCATATAGATATGAAGATATAGATACTTTTAAGTATATGCAACTAACTTTAAATAATGTAATAGTGCCTCTCACACAAACATATCTATGCTACATACTCACTTCCCTTTAAGTAATGGTATCACTTAAACTAGTCAGCTGGAATATAATATTTGTGGTATGGGAAATCAGGCAAAAAGCATTCAAATAATGGACTACCTCAGCAGACTTCAAGCAGACATGTGTTTATGACAAGAAACCCATTTAACTGGTGTGAAAATCACAACACTGAAGTCACCTCGGGTTTCCCATGTATCTTTGTCAACTATAACTCCAGGAAAACAAGAACTGCTGTCCTCGTTCATAATACAATTACAGTCACTCACAACAGTACAATCGCAGACACAGATGGATGTTTTGTAATGTCAATACTTATTCCCCCCTGACAATAGTGAATTTCACATAAATTCTTCTCTATACTTAATAACCTACCTGGCTCAGAACACATAATAGGAGGTGACTTTAATGCTGTGCTCATAAATATGGACATTAAGATTATAAGCAAAACTCTAAACAAGAAATAAGTGACTGTACCTGGCAAATGTACAACATAAGAAAAAAAAAAAGTATTGTACAGTTGATAAAAATAGCCTAACCAGATTCAAAGAAATGTGCAACTGAGTAGGTTGATTTTTTTTTTTTTTGCTAGGGCACTAGAGTTTATTGATGAGAGAAGTAGCAGGATGAATTCATGAAGTGTACAGGGCTATCCTCTCTGCTCAGGTTCAGCAAAAAGCTTCTTTCAGCTTCTTCAGAAAGCTGAACTTACTTATGAATATGCATGAAAAAAACAAACCCCAATGACACCACAACACAAGAAAGCAGTTTAAGGCACTTACAATGGAAAAAAATCAAGCACTGCAATAAATTCACTCAAAAACTCAATACTTGTGTGTGGGCTGTCTATGTATGATCTTCATCTGAGCATGTAGCATGAAATTATTATTATTTTTTTGCTACAGTATCTGTCTGCACAGACAAAAATCAGCATAACCTGCATTTAAAGTGACGAATCGGGATTTCATGTATGACATACAACATAATTGAGGAGGCAGCACAGCTATTTCACTGTGTACATAAATGTTTAATGTATATTTGTGTATGTGTTGTGTGTGTGTCCTTTGCCCACCCGCTGCCTATTCTTTCTTAAATTTTATTTTTGCATTTAAATTAAACATAACATGCTTATACAAAATCAACCAAGAACAATTACTGTTTTTAACATTTGTGAACTTATAAGCATGAAAGGAAAAAAAAAAAAAAAAAAAAAAAGAAAGGAAAAAAGAAGAAAAAGAAGAGGAAGAAAAAACAAAAAAAACCAAAAAGAAAACAAATAAAATAATTCACGCGGAGTGTGAGGCATGAATTATGATCAGTTATTTTTTTAAGAATTCTAGAAATGGTTGCCAAATCATACAAAAACTCGCCAGTTTCCCCTCTCTATCAAATCTTATCTGCTCCACCCTGGCTACAGACACCATCTCATTAAGCCACTTGTTAAAACACGGGGCCGAAGAAGACCGCCACTGTAAAAGAATAAGTTTCTTTGCAGCCAGCATACCCATTGTAATTATCTGTTTTTGTGAAAAGGAAAAAGATTCGACTGATGCAAATGATCCAAGTATAGCCAATGTACCATCACGTGGTACTTTTTTCCTAAATTGGTTTGAAAACCACATAAAAATCCGGCTCCAAAAAGCATTCAAAACCGGGCAATGCCAAAATAAATGTGCAAGGGAACCTTCACCGACTTTACATCTGTCACATAAGGGGGATACAGAATTATAGATCCGGTTAAGTTTAAGTTTAGAAAAGTGTAGTCTATGAATGACTTTAAACTGGATTAGTTTATATCTGGCATTTATTGAGCCTTTCTGAATATTGGACAAACAATTTGACCATTGGTCTTCAGACAGAGGGACCCCGAGGTCTTCAGCCCATGTTTTCTTAATTCGGTCGGAATCAACTGGGATTGTAAAGCACTTAACAAACTGAGATATCAAATGTTTAAAATCTGCTTTCCGAATTATATCAAAGTAAGTATAACTTCGTGGCTTCAGTGGAAAGTCTGAAAAGTTTTGTTGAACAAAATTCCTTATTTGAAGATAACGAAAAAAATGTGATTGAGGTAAGGTTGATTTTTTTTTTTTAAATGTACCAAAAGTGCTGCATACTTATGCTTTAAAAACAACCACAGACTATTTACAGAAAATGAAAAAAAGTGTACCAATAACAGCAGGGATTTAAACAATTTATTGTGGAGCAGTGAAGGTTAAAGTCTAAAGTGTAACAGCTGCTGGGAGGAAGGACCTGCGATAACACTCCTTTGTGCACCTAGGACGCAACAGTCTGTCATTAAAGGAGCTCTGCAGTTCTGCAACAGCTTCATGCATTTAGTGGGAGACATTGTCCAAAAATTGTGTTATTTTTGCCAAAGTTCTTCTATTTCCTACCACCTGCACTGGGTCGAGGGGGCAACCTAGAACAGAGCTGTTCTTCCTGATGACCAAACGCTTCTAAACTGCTGTAGATAAGCGTCTGTTCTAACAGACAACTTGGAAATCAAGCTAATAAATGTGTTGGAGGAGAATGGGTAGGATACACACCTTTGGCAGGTCTTCATTATAAACCACGCTTAGTAAATTAATACAGATTAAACATTCATTAACCAATGGCCACCTGATAAATACGCTCTCTCTTTAGGGTCTGGGGGATATTTTGTGTTGTTTGGCGATGCTATGTTCTGGAGAGCTCTCTCCGATCAGGTCAGGGAGCGATTCAGAACCTGAGAAGTCAAAATAATAACCTGCTATACCAAGAATCATCCATGCTCTCATTAGATATGCTTGATTACTCTTCCCCCCTTTCATTTATCAATTTTTAGATGCGTGTGTATATATATATATATATATTATATAGTCATTTTCTTCCTTTTCTTATGTGCATCTATATTTGCTATAATTGTATCACTGTAAGTGTGTTGATATAATTATTGCTGCTGTTGTCACCTATTTTATCTTTCACCCGATCCATGAGGGATTTGGTTAGAAACACTTCCCATGTGGAGGTTCCTTGGACATTATGCGCACTCCACTCGCCCCGTGTTTCAATTATTGTATCGTCTGTGTTTGTAAGTTGACCATGTCCTTGTCCTGGATCTGTCTCCAAGTTGCTGTCTTGTTTTGTTCGTAAATAAAACATTTTAAAAAAAAAAAAAAAAAAAAAAAAGGATATATTCCCCTGGTGTAGATGAAGTATAATAAAGACTAAAGAATCAACCTTTAGAACAGGTAAATGGAAGAAAATTTAAAGTCTAACAAATATTTTCATATCCAGTAACATAAACATAGTTTATCTTGTCTTTTGTATCTCATGCCCTTTACCCTATTACCTTGTGCCCTCTCTTATTCCCAGTTTGATAGCCATTGCTGATAATATTTAAATACTTTCACCCTCTGCTGCCTTTACTCTTTAACAACACTTCACATATCTGTTTCAAATTAAAAGCCCTCCAGAATTTCAGTGCACAGAAACCTCTTTTTGGAAAAGACTTTTATTGTGAAACATTTACAGGAACATGTTTAAAAAACAAAACTTGCAACTTTTCTGTGATGAAATGCATTGTCTAAGATAATCTCCGGGTACAAGTATCTCCCTCTGCCAACCAGTTAGCCCATTACACCAGAGAATAAATAGAATATGACCAGAAAGAAATGAGACTGACAGATGAGTTTATAATCTGTTCATTCTTAATAAAAGGAAAATTCTAATAAGATTTGTTAATACATGCATTTATCATGTTTGAAATTAAAGTCACCTCCCAATTCATTTAGAGCCTTTAAAATAACCGCCCAAGCAACTAAGAGTACTATTGTATACCGAAGCAGATACGGAAAAAACGACTGAGAGACAGTACAGCTCAGATTCTCGCTTTATTGGTCAACTTGATGAAAGACTACAAAACGAATTCACAAAAAATCTTTCAAGTAATCAAATCTGTACAAACCTAAACTGGACTGTTTTTTTTATTTGTCGTTGTTTTTTTGTGGGGTTTTTTTTTCCTTCTTTTTTTTATTTTTATTTTTTTTTAAAACAGCTCTGGCTCATATGAATCTGACGAGTCATATGCACGTGTGTGGGCATGTGTGCAAATGTGCGCTCGCTCTGATAAGGTGACAAACTCCTCCCTGTTCAAGCATATTGTGATCATACTCCAACAGGCAAGACACAGCATGCACACACACGCACACACCTGTGTTTTCGATTTTACAGTACAGAGGACAGGGGAAAAAATAATAATATATATTTTAAAAAAAAATAATCCCCCTTCCACAAGTATGTACGTACACACCATCTGCTAACAAGAGCTTGCTGCCAAATTCATTACATCAGCAATCTCCCACCTTCTCCCAAACCCTGTCATTTCAGTCAAGTTACTGTACAGACAATGTGGTTTCAGCCTTTCAGTGGGAAGAGTGGTCAGAGAAAAGGGAGGGGGGGGGGGAGAGCAGGGATTATAAATCTCTAATATTCTCACACAGAATATACACGTGCACACATGATTTTAATGCTCACCTGCAGACGTTTGTAAGCCTGCACACGCGCACACTCACTCAGACCATCTGTAACATTAAACGTTTTAAGAAGTACAGATAAAAAAGGAAATAAAAGCCCTGGGTATAGGTTTGATTTCTGGCTGTTTGGTGAAAGAAAGGAGAAGAAGAGGTAGAGAGGGCAGGACAAGGGTCAAGGGCAAACTACTGGTGTCATTTCTTAGCTTTCCTAGGTGGAGTGACTGGGCGACCGGAGCCCATGCCCCCGCCCCCACCATAGAACAGCTTCTTATCTGCAGGTTTGAGGATCTGCACAAGGAAAATAAAGAAGAAGAAAAAAACCATGAGTGAAAAATGACAACAACCTTTAAGATTAGCAAGTTCAATCAGTGATCAGTTTCTAGTTTACCTGGAATGAACACATGAGGGTCTCATCTACACTCATCATAGCGCCGGCATTGTCGAACTCCCCGCAGTAGTTTGGGGCGGAGAACAGAGTCACAAGCTGCCTCTTTGCAAAGAATTCATATCCGTCCTCAACCACCTGAAAACCAAACAGGTTAGCAAACTCTCACACAGGATGAAGCACACAGCAGAACAATAGACTCTGCTACGGATGATAACACATGACATTATAAATGCCCCGTTACTAGCACAGCTTGACAAATAAGAAAATTACGCTAACACATCTAACTGCTGAACACAAACTAAGCGATAACTGCAGCCATGTAAGGCCAGCATCAGTACTGATGGAAACTACTCTAAATATCAACACATTAAAGATATTTTTAAGACTAAAATCAAAATTTAGCTGCTGAAGCTGGCCTGAAATCCAATTGTGCTTAAATGGTTAAAAAGGTTTTTAGCTGCTGTGTCACTGCCACTATCTAAACACTTCCCCCTGCAGCACTTCCACATGACATTTCTTAAAATACACAACAGCATCTGTAAAATTATTGTTTGATAAATGTTGCAGCCTTCTTGTAGCTTCAAGGAAGAGCCGCTTCAATGCTAATAGCTCCTTTACCCACATGACACACACGCCACGTGCACCTCGCCAGATGAAAACAATACCTGGTACCCTGCTGCAACTTCTAATAAAGACCAGACAACCCTCCAGCATCTTTAAAGGCAACCAAGGGTGGAAAAAAACATCCCCAATCAACTCCAAGCAGTTAAACACTTAACTATGAGGCTCAACCAAATCCTGTAAGTTATCAAACCCTTTCACTTGTGTTACTCATTTTTACTACCATGAAACTGAACCATTCAATTACATTTTTTGGTACTGACCTGATGGGCTCGACAAATGAGGTCCATGTCATGTTTGTGGAGGAACTTTGTCACCACATCTGCACCAAAAGTGAAAGAGACACCGCGGTCGTTCTCACCCCAGCCCAGCACATCTTTATCGGGGTCTGCCCACAGCAGGTCGCACAGTAGGCCCTGGTCAGGAACATCAGTGGGACGCATGACCCTTCTCACCTGCTCCATGGACTGGAGGTCTGGAGACAGACCTGGAAAATATAAATGTCCAAGAATTAAACTTCAGTAGTGGGGAAAAAAAAAAAAAAAAAAAAATCAGCATCTGATTTTAGAATTTGTTTTTGTAAAAAATGTTTGCATCCTGAAAAGATTCAAAGAGCAACCATAAAAAGAAAATGAATATCACATGCTGCAAAAACCCTGTGATATTCCTGGCGATGTTTAAAGGTAAATTTAGTGCTCAACTTTTAAATCAGAAGGTACAGAAAACAGAGAGGCCGGGCATCCGATGTTAACTTCACCCATATCCCAGCTAATAAGATAGCACCATCATGCAAGTAGACTGGATTGCTTCCTTTTAACAAAAGCCCATCACTGGAATTACAATCCAAAGCCACGACACTCCATGGTAGTTTTGCTCACACCGACTGTTTCAACGCACAAACACCACCTGAAACATCCTCACAAGATAAAGAACTTAGTTTTCTGAAGAAGAAATTTTTAAATGAGTACTTTCTATTGAATAATGTAGGATGTTTTTAATGAATGTAACCGTGGATATCTGACAGAGTGCCAACAGGACATGACTGCCTCTGCTGCAATAATTAGCCTAATTTCTCTTGTGAATAGAGCACAGCTGGCACATCAGTGTCTCCCTACAGGCCCTTTAATACAGAAAGCAGCATACGCTCTGAAAGCCATTCTTTTCTACGGCTTTTGCGGTGGAAAAAATTGTTTGCTGCTGTGTCGACTAAGAGCACTGACTGGGGAGAGCTTGCATGTGCCACGATGAAACGTACACTGGGGGTACAGAAATGCAGAATGACAGGGAGCGGGGAAATGCAGAACCTATGAAGACCTTGAGTGGCCACAAAAGATTACGCAGTACAAGCAGACTGCAGCGGTTTTTCGCTGGCTGCTCAACTTGGGTGTTAGCGCAGCACACGGCGCTTCCTTACCACTGACTTTGAGGACCTGTTGACAGGTCCTGACAGATTAAGAATTATTTAGTGTCTAAGATGTCTGAATGTTTAAGAAAATAAACTGCAGTAATAACTAAGAACTGTATCATATCATGATAATGATCCATAAGAAAATGTTTCATACGACGTTTTAAGAAAATGTCTAGTGTCAGAATGTGTTTAACTTTTTTTTTTTTTACATTTTGAACATAAATATGACAGCAAACAGATTACAAAGAAGTGCTTGAATTAATCAATAACATTTGGTAAATGATTAAAAAAAAATAACATCTACCACAGAGAGTGGTAGAAATAAAGCAGCAAGCAGCAAGTGTCCAAAGAAAAACTTTGAAAGACTGTCAAAGCCTGGAGAACTGTTTCTCAAGACCACTTTATAAAGCACAGGACATCCTGGCTCCTTTAATGCAAAATATAAAGAAATGACGGGTGGCTCAAGACCTTTGCACAGTACACGCTTATTACAAAAGGGATTGATGTATTAAATGACAGTCTGTTAAAGCTGTACCCGTTTTTAGCTATATCTGTGTACTGATCCAGGAGAAGGAATTACAAACACCGTCACCCCAAACGGTCGCAGCAGATGGCCGACCCTCCCTGAGCCTGGTTCTGTTGGAGGTTTCTTCCTGTTAAAAAGGAGTTTTTCCATCCCACTGTCGCCAAAGTGCTTGCTCATAGGGGGTCATATGATTGTTGTGCAATATAAAGCGCCTTGAGGCGACTGTTGTTGTGATTTGGTGCTATATAAATAAAATTGAATTGAATTAGTCTAACAAATTAAGATCCCGCAGTACTGCTAGACCATGACCATTATGTTGACAGATACAACAGAGCGGAGTCTAGTCTTTGTGTGTTCGCTCTGGATAGAAACCAAATTAACTGTTTGAAGAGGATACCTCCATGGCAACAGAAGATCTTCTCATCAACAATGGCTGCTACAGGCAAACAGTTGAAGCAGTCAGTGAAGGTCTTCCACAGTTTTATGTTGTATCGCCTTTTACCTGTGGGAGGAAATTACAATTACTCGGTCACAATCTCATCATAAGAGCTATAAAATCAGCAGCGCCACTTGTTTCAAGCTGAAAACACATTTTACATAAGCTGAGCTCTAAATAGAACAAAAAACATGTGACTGAATCACTGTTCCTACTGCCTGATCATGCTCCTTAGCCTGGAGCCCGGAGTACTGAGTGTTGCCCATGTTTCACCATCAATTTAAAGGAACTCACAAGGGAATAGATATCTTGTGTACACTGTGAATCTAAGAATACTTAATTAGTTAATAATCTACAGACAGGTTTCAAAGTGTCAGGTATATTTTCTTAATCGCAATTAAAAAAATAATAATAATAAAAAGAAACTGTAACCACCACACCTGTTGCAAGTGCTGATAAACATTACTTCACTAATTACTTGGCGTTTCTTTTGTTTTTTCCTCCTTATGTGTAAATCTGCCCTGTACAGTCTCTTCCTTCTTGTTTTTAATGTGTAAATCTGCATCTGCCTGTCACTTAGCTGCTGAAATACTTTCCTATTTTTCATTTCTATTCTATTTAGCTTTTGGTGTATTAAGATATAGACACATATACATCCATTTCTCTCACCCTACATCTATTTATCTATATTTTATATATTTCTATATATGATAAGTTTGATGTTGTGTACACGTGTTTCCTCTTTTTACAGTTTCGGTATCAACAAACAAAAAAGAAAAACCAAGGTGTCCTCTTGACCACACCGAGGTCTGCTGTGTTTTGGCCTACACTTTTCTATTCAACTGGTAACCACAGAGAGCAGTCGCACAACTTTCCAAATTACTGTCTGTATCTGTGTGCATATATCATGACTTACACTCGTCGTAGAAGCCGTATATTCTGTTAATAGAGGCGCACTCATGGTTTCCTCTCAGCAGAAAGAAGTTTTCTGGGTATTTGATCTTGTAAGCCAGCAACAGACAGATGGTCTCCAGGGACTGCTTGCCTCTGTCTACGTAGTCGCCCAGGAACAGGTAGTTGCTCTCTGGTGGAAAGCCTCCATATTCAAACAGCCTGAGCAGATCATAGTACTGCCCGTGAACATCACCTAGAGAAACAAGCAGTGTCAGAGTGGAAACAGCAATGTTGTTCAAAGGTGTGATTATCGTGCTCAGTATATGAGCACAACAAAGGCTGAGGGAGTTGGATGGAGGTACAACATGACTAGAGACCTTGAAGATTAGCACTTTATACCATGACTGACAAAGTGTTATTTTAAATAAACACTTATTACAGAGTTACCTTATGTGTGTGTTTTGTTATGAGGCTGCATTTAGTACGAGGATGCTTATGATTTCTACTGCAGTACAGACTGTTCCAGTTCCTGAAACCTGTTCCTTAAACTAACATTCAACGCAGTCAGTCAACGTTAAGGTACGGCAGGAAAACTCCAGGGAAACTTGAAGTACAAAACAGAATTGAACCAGCAAGTCAGTACCACTTTATCCCGTGAGCTGTTTATGTGGCAAGATTACAGCCATGAAGAATTAAACACTTCTTTTTTTTTTTTTAGAGCCAGTCTGTTTTTAATTAACTATAATAACTTAGCATTTGGTCATGTGAATACTAGAGCATAGTATGCACATAAGCTGACTCATAATGGTCCAGCACTCTAAGCTTCAACAGCTTGCTATGTTGTTTGACCACCCTCGAGAATTCCCTCGACTCCAAAGAACGCCACTTAAGCCTCACCACAAATCTTGAGGGGCGCCTCAAGTTCAAGCAGGATTGGCTGGCTGAGGAAGATCTCCCGGGATTTGAGGCAAAGACCACGGATTTCATTCTCTGTCAGCTGAACATTTTTGCCAGGTCTGGAGCCTTTCACTGTAAGGGGAAAAAATGAGTCAGAAAACAACAGCAGATTCTTACACTGTTTTTAATAAGAAAGGGGTAAATTATTACAAGTGGCTATTGGGTGATTATTCTCATTTCTCTCTGAATAAATGCAGCTTAAAGTGTAATTTGTAGGGCATACTGCCATGGACAGTTGGCTCATTTCATTTTGTGCACACTGTAGCAGTGAATCTGCTATGTTCTTGATTAGAAGCAACATAATTAGAATAAGATCTCTCAAAATAAAGGAGAACAAATCTGTGGATTACACATTTTACAGTGGTAATCAGAGCACTCATTTATAATCATAATCTGCAAATGTCACACACTTTTTCGTGAAGAATCTTGTATGGCTCCAAATACAGCCAAACCAAACATAAAGACAAAGACATTCAGAGGCATCCAGAGGTCGACCTATATATATAGTGAACAGTGATAGTTAACAAATCAAGACTCAGTAGCACCCTGGATGATTTTACTGGTGTTATGGAGCATTTGCTCTCTGTCCTACAAAACAATAAAAATGTGATTACAAGTAACAAAATAAAATGACCTCACCCTGCTAGCATAAAGGAGTGACCTTTTAAATTTAACCGTATAACCACTTCAGTGTGTACCCAAACGATGTCTGCACAAGTATAAAATGATGCATATTTCTGCATCATAGTATGTTTCAATGCAAGTTTAACGAGACCAACTCTCACAATACAAATGGTGCGAATACATAACTGTGTTCAAAAATATATATTCAACCCGTCTCTCTTTTGTATTCAATTTCCGTTGACAACATTCAAACAAATTAAATTTACTGAGAAGTGCTATGCTTCCTTTGCAAGAAGCGCCGGATGAACTGAACTTGTTTTTACGGCGTTGGCGGCTACCGTTCCCTAGCCGCAGTTGGCTAAAATGGCTACCTCTTTGAATAAATATCGAGCGAAATACTTGGTCTTACCTTCGAGGAGACGCTGTATAATGGAGTCGATGTTCAACTTGTCGGCTTCTGCCATGTTCTGCCCCTGTTCCGGCCGACTTCTAATAACTTCTACGAATTCAAGAGGTACTGGGTATTAACTGGTTGCCGAATTATAGTTACCTGAACTAGTTTAGTGTTAATCGGCTATCGTTAGCCCGCTAGCTAGCTAACCTTGGGGAAGAATCGGCTACCTCAAAATTTGAGGCGAGATTTTGAAATGTTAACGATGTGATGGCTGTCATGTACTTCGGAAATCACATTAATCGACTAATTCCATTTAGGCATTCGAATTTCGTTTAGTCTATTTGTATTTTCTCGACTACGTTATTGTGCGGCAGCTACTAGCACCATGCCATCGACAAAAAAAGCTGCTGGACGAGCGTTAGCTCAAAGCGGTGTTGAACGGAAGTGGGCTGACCGCTGTCGTGCCCCCATTGGTTAGCTTTAAAAATAGGCGGAGTTTGTGACATCCTATCTACTCCTTGATTGGTTGTTTTCCGTGTCTATCAGCATTTACTTATCTCAAACTAATTTGTAAAAAAAGGGCACTGTTTCTTGATTATGTTACGTTTAGGCTACTGTAAATTAAAGACTTTATGAGTGAAGACTAGAAAAAAGCACATTTTTCGCGTTTACTCAAACAGCGTGTTTGTATTAGTTTCGTATTTGTTGCGCAGCAAAAGCTACTCCCACGGAAGTGACCATGATTGGAAGAACAGGCGACGTATTTGGGCGCTGACGCAATGTCCCAGCGCCTGGCAACACGCAGCGAGTGATTCATTGTAAAGTTGGGAGATGGCTTGGCTAATTTGTTATTTCACTAAGAGATAAACATGTCCCTTAGCCGGACAGCTGCTAACCTATATATTTTACACTAATAATTCGGTTTGTATCATACAATCATCCAACCATGAAGTTGCTCCATAAAGATATTGAGAAAGATAATGCCGGGTGAGTGAGCGCTGATGGCTAATGCTAGTAGGCTAACCAGCTTGCTGTGTTGTAGCTGACTATACATGTGTCAGTGTAGTGAGTTGCATTCCCGTGTACACTCAGCGAACGGGAGAGGTGTGGGTTTTGTATTAGTAAGTCAACCGACCATTTAGTCTTAGTATGTGTTAAAACTGAACCTTTACTAACATGTTACAACTTCTGGTTTAGCTTTAGCTTTACAGACTGAATTGACAAACCACACCTTAGGGAGTAAACCAAACAAACTTGTGTAAATAAATATAGTAATACACACTATGTACTTTGGGAATTCCTGTGCCATTTTACCACCTTCGCATCTTAAATTGGGAGCATATCTATTTTTAAAAAAATTGTATACCAAAACCACACGAGTGCAGATCCTGGCTTATTGATCACCAACGCTTCATTCAGTCAGGTGACTCTGGTGCCCGAGGAGGCGGAGGATATGTGGCATACCTACAACCTGCTCCAAGTGGGGGACAGCTTAAGAGCCTCGACTATCAGGTAATAATCAATATATTACACAAAGACACAGGTGAAGCCCTGTAATAATGCAGATTTCTTCATTTTTTTCTTCATTTCATGGGTTTGTAAAATATGCTGGCAAAAGAAGTTAAAGATTAGACACTCACTGCAACAATTAAGTTGCAAAAGAAAGGTTGTGTGTGCAAGACTGCTTTGTAGAAATACTTTAGAAATATACGGTATTCATGTATCCTGATTATTGTATGAATTTTGATATTATCTAATTAAGGTAGATATTAATTAGACCACACGTCCTCCATTATGATAGTAAGTCACTCGGTCAAACTAAGCTAACATTGTCTCAGGATGGTGGCGCATGGGATCAGGCCTCTTGTTTGTAGTATTCCTAGAGTATCGGAATTTATTCAATAAAATATCACATTTAGTCTTCGTGTAACAATACAATATCACCACGTCAATTTTTCCCCTCCACCTATAATCTTTAATAAAAGTTCTAGTTATATCTGCGGTGCAAGTTTCCATTTTTGAGTATTTGTATCGGTATTCCATTCAGTGTTGGTGGGATCATTGTAGTTGATATACCACAATGTTCAAGCAAACAAACAAACAAAAAAACACCCACATCCCTCAGGCAGCATTGATGTAGCTGTAACTCAAGTTTATGCCTCTTTGTGACTCAGTGTGTGGAGCGATGCTCTGACACCGGCGTGAAGTTGTGTTTATTATAGTCATTCTGTGTTATTCAAGGATTGTTATAGCTTTCAGCATTACTCTTCTACCTTAGTGTTTTGTTCTGAAAAATACACAGCTCATCATCAGTGCAGCAACTAAAGCTTCGGCTTCTGTCCTTTTCCTACAGAAAGGTGCAGACCGAGTCCCCTACAGGAAGCGTGGGCAGCTCGAGAGTCCGAACTACTCTGACGTTGTGTGTGGAGACTATCGACTTCGACACCCAGGCCTGCCAGCTGAGAGTAAAGGGAACTAATATAGAGGAGAACCAATATGTCAAGGTCTGAGATTTATAAACACTCTGGTAAATGGGCTGGGTGAAATATTTACTATTTTTATTTTCTGTTTCCTATATGAACCTGTCTGAAATTTAAAAAAAATGCACTTGCCCTCCGTCTGTGGACAATACAACGACATCATTGGCACCTTTTACATATTCTGCACGTTGTAGCGAAGAACAGTAGGATCAGCTGGCTAGCAATAGCAGGAGTCAATGCAGCCTTTGGAAAATGGTTTAGACCAGACTCCATACTTATTTTCCAGCATCTGAGTGAAGACTGGTTGTTCCACTGTGTCAGTGGGGTTATGTCAGGACTGACATAAAAAGCATCGTCTGTCTTTTATTATAAGTGACACCAAAATGTCTGGAGATGTCTGGAGCCTTGAGCTCCTCCATACCTGTTTCATGCCCTGGAGGTCAGGGCTGTGGCTCCCCACACCCTCTAGCACATAGGTGTCAAACTCTGGCCCGCGGGCCAAGCCATACCAAATTACTATTAGAGCTGGCCTACTGGTATTATACAGCTAATATATATATATTGTTTAGTATTAAGCTTTGCTTGTTCCATATTCAGTTTTTCAGCAAAACGTGTTTGAGTCTATAAGAAAAGATTCATTCTTATATCTGGAGGAATAAATATATTTCAATAAATATTAGCGTTAGCCCGCGACTTTGTTCCAGTTTTGAATTTTGGCCCACTGTGTATTTGAGTTTGACACCCCTGCTCTAGCAGATCATTACATGAAGGAACCTTTTAAATACAAGCGCGCTCATTCTCACAGGTGTACACACAGGTGCTCACAGACACAAAATACACCCTTTTTGGCTCCTATCTCAAAGAACACTGTGTGCTGTAAATCTTACGTGCTGCATAATAATGATATATTATTATGATATATTATCCAGATGATATATATATAGAGATATGTATTTTTTTTGCCCCCCCCCCCCTCTTTTCTCCTTTCTTTGCCCTTCATCACTATTCCTCTTCCCCGCTGTCTTTGTTTCCCCCCCCCCCCCCCGGTCATGTCTGTCCTGTCTGTAACAACTGAAAATAAAATAAAATAAATAAATAATAACAACAAAGGTCAATCAAATGGACCAATACGGCAAGGCAGGGATGGTCCACTTGGTAAAGTAATTCCGTTGGGCTTCTCTTTTTGCCTTCAGACAATAATTCTGATGGCAAAAGAGCCAAACGGGACAGGCAAAAAAATTATAAAAAAATAAGTGACACCAAAACGAAGCAACTAATGTCAGCTGCTTTTCTGCTGTGGTTTTCTTCTTGACACCAGATCCATTACCGGTATCTGATTTTTAGGTTGTGTTTTGTTTTTTTGTTTTTTTACTTTTATAGAGCATCGTAGGTTTGTCTGTTTACTTTTCACCAAGAAAGCTCCCCCATCAACAGCTGTCTCAAGAACCAATGTTTCTGTCTTTTACGGTCTCTGATTTTATAACTTTGTCATGTTGCACAAAAGCAGAAATTAACCGATTTAATCTGACGTACCACCCAACCCTGGGATGCAGGCTAACTTGTGTTTGAAATGAAAAGTAGTTGTGATTGTGTTGTATTTTTTTGCTCTTCAGATGGGGGCTTATCACACTATTGAGCTTGAGCTCAACAGGAAGTTCACTCTGGCTAAAAAGAACTGGGACAGCGTCGTGCTGGATAGAATTGGTAAGCAGATGCTACCTCAGTACTCCGACCACCAAAACAACTATAAACTGTTTACTGCTACTGTTTAAAGCATGTACTTCCTACTACAACTAATCACAAAGACTCTTAAGCTGTATATAAATACATACATATAGTGTATATATATATATATATATCTTACTTACCTTTCTTAAAATCTCTCAAAATCTTGTTTTCTGATGAACATGGCTGCCCCTCATTGAGCCTGGTTCTGCTGCAGATTTCTTCCTGTTAAAAGGGAGTTTTTCCTTCCAACTGTCACCAAGTCCTTGCTCATAGGGGGTTATCTGATTTTTGGGGGTTTTCTCTCTAATATTGAAGGGTCTTAACCTTACAACATAAAGGTGACAGTTGTTGTGATTTGACACTAAATAAATAAAATTGAACTGATTATAGCAGATAGAAATTTCTTGGCTTTGGTAACTGTTCTCAAAATTTCTGCAGCTGTTTGGCTAGTTTTCTCATTTTATTCAGATTTGTTCAAATTCAACAGGCTGTCAACAGTTCTCTTATAAGATATACTTTGAGTTAATCGTCCATTACAAATTTTACTCCATAGTGTAGGGGTTTACACATTCACGCAACAAGGGTCCACAGTTCGATCTCAGCAGGCGAATAAAAGATCAGCTCAAAGTAGCTTTTACTATTTTTATATCAACCTTTTTTATTCTTGAAATAAACAGTCATAAACAAAACAAAGACCTTTTCTTTTTAAAATTCTGGTCAAGCAGTGAAAAGCTTTTTCCAGATGGCAAAAATTGTAAGCCGAGTCAATAAAATCACCGAACACTTTATTTGGAAAACCACCATAGAAGATGTTGGAAATTTTGTCAATTACGTTTTAAATATAACTTCTTCTTTTTGTTTCCATTATATCATTGTCTACGTTTTAGATCAGGCATGTGACCCAACCCAGAGGGCAGATGTGGCTGCTGTGGTAATGCAGGAAGGCCTGGCCAACCTGGTGCTCGTGACACCTGCCATGACGCTGCTTCGTGCAAAAGTGGAAGTCACCATTCCCCGTAAGAGAAAAGGAAGCTGCACACAGCACGACAAGGTAAAAGTGATTTATAGGCAACTGATCAGCTGTTAGCGAATCGGGAGCTCTAAAAGCAAGCAAACGGGAATGAAGTGACGTTTTGAAAAGGGCACAGTGCCAAATCTGAATATGAAGATACAGCTAAAATGTACACAGTGTGCCAACCCAATTATAATTTTCATATTGCATGAGTGTTTTGGTGTAGATGTCATGGGAGTTAAGAGCTTACTGACTAAAACAAAGTAGGCAGATATACATATTCAAATACATTTAAATGTTTTTAAATGGGATTGAGTGGAGTTCAAGTGGATTACATTTCTCTTTAGCCTCAGGAAGTCAACCTCAGTTTTTTTGTTTGTTTTCTGTGATATTTCTGTGATAGTGTAACAAAAAATTTGGTTGTCCCCTTTCTTTGGGGATGTAACACTGAGAGAGTTTTTCATCCTGTGTGCTTACTGTCAAAGTGTCTGTTTGCAGGGACTGGAGAAGTTTTATGAAGCTGTGATGCAAGCCATTCTCCGTCACATCAATTTTGATGGTAAGGCTGTTGTGTGCACGTAGACACTTCTGCCTTTTTTTTTAACTTATTGTAACAGTTCCAGTTTAATGTTTGCTGTGAAGCTTTCATTCATGGTGATGTGCACCATTGTGTTTTGTTCCTGAAACTGTTTATTAATGTTATAACTTAAGAAGACTTTTCACTCTCACTGGATATTTTTCAGTGGGATCATACATGTTTTAGAGTAGTAACCTCTATTTTCCTGTAAACATAAAACCTTTTATTAAATTGCTTCTGTGTTTTACTACATATATAAATCTAGACAGATGTGGATGTAAACTGCTGGTTCAGGTAGTTTCTCTTTGCAGAAGATATCATTTAAAAAGAGTTGAGATTTAGATTTTTTTCTTTCTTACTTTCTGCCAGTTGTGAAGTGCATCCTGGTGGCCAGCCCGGGCTATGTGAAGGACCAGTTTACGACCTACCTCTTTAATGAGGCGGTACGGCAGGACAACAAGATCCTGCAGGAGAATCGGCCCAAATTCATGCTGGTCCACTCATCGTCAGGTCATAAGTACTCACTCAAAGGTAGGAGCTGCTGCCACTTGACAGCGAAATGAAATTGATCTCATCATAAGGTGCAAACTCACTGAGACAACGGTTGTTTTGCAGAAGTCCTTTCTGACCCCACTGTGACAAATAGGCTGTCTGATACGAAGGTGACTATGCATCCTGTGATTTAAGAGTTTGTGCATATTTGTGCATATGATTGCTAAACTGTGCACACAGCTTTTTAAACTCTGAGCAAAAAACACATTTTTTTATTATAAATTGTATTAATCTGTGTGGAATTATGAATTATTTTCACTGGAGACATAAATAATTTTGACCTGTTGTTTTGTATCTTGCTCCTCAGGCAGCCGGAGAGGTGAAAGCCCTGGAGGACTTCTATAAAATGCTGCAGCATGAGCCTGACCGAGCCTTCTACGGGTGCGTGCTTGATGATGGAATGTAACAGTTAACTTATATTGTTAACACTGATTATAAACAACCTGCATATCTTTGCATCCTCACAGCCTCGCTCATGTGGAGAAAGCTGCTGAGGCCCTCGCTGTCGACACCTTGTTGGTAAGCGACAAGTTGTTCAGGTAGGTGTGCATGAGGGATGCTTTTGACAGGCAGTGTTATTCTGCCTCGTTGCTGCTGTTGTTTATGTGTAACATGTTCACTAACATACTGATGAGTACGTTCAAAGAACTTTTCCTTTCTGTGTTTTTATTTTTGTCATATCAATATAACGTTACTAGGGTGGATGCACATACTGAACACAGCCAGGATCAAATAATGACGTCAGCATATGTACATGTATACGCTCCGAGCAGTCAGTCTTTAGACTGCTCTTCTTTAAACACTTGATTTATGACAGCTTTCTGGGACTTCTATGTTATAAAAAAAAAAGAGGATATCCTTAAAATCGTCATTACGGGCCCACCGTTCTCCCAATTTCAATGCTTAATTTGTTTTGTCAGGCATCAGGATATCCCCACCAGGAGTCGCTACGTTCGCTTGGTGGACAATGTGAGAGACAATGGTGGCACTGTCAGGTAACTTTGTAAATACTATGTTTGTAGACTTAAAAACTGAATTTTTGTTATGTACTATATGTGACAATTTTGTTAAAAGTAGAAATGCAGGCTCCTGTAGATTTACATGCTGGCTAGAACATGTTTAAAGTACTTTTTCTCTCTTTTCCATGCAGAATATTCTCAAGCCTTCACGTTTCGGGTGAACGTAAGTTATTGCTCCCTTCCTGTAGTTGAAGTTAACTCTTTAGCTCTCTCAGGCTCTAAGGAGCTGTCGTTTTTCAACTTGATGTCCTGTCACGTTTGTTTTCAATGCGTAAAAAAAATCCCCCATAGATTCCCATTACTATCACTACAGCCACAGTACTGATACCAACAGTGCCATCTTTACTTCCTCAGTTTGACAAGTAACTTCTCACAGTCCTGTCCCTCGCTAAAAGCTGAAGTAGTTGAAGTTCATGAACCTGAACAAGACTTTAGGAAAACTGCAACAGCACTAAAGTATTGAACTGCTGTCATTACGTTAACATTAGTCGGTTAACTGTTAGCAATTACTTGCGCCTAGGGGTGACAATCTGGTCTTCTTCTATTGCTGGTCCCAGATCTGGATATATTGGAGGGTTGGGCCACAACCTAAAAATGCTCTTGTTGTTCATATGTGAACCTTACAGTTGATGTTAATATACAGTTTTTGAACTACATCAGGCAACTTCTAAAAAAATGCCTCTTAACTTTTTTTAGCATTTTCTTCTGGATTTGATTTCTCATGAACATTTGCAATGGATTGCATAGGATTTTTTTTTTAATCTGATACCATCATGGTTTAAATCCATGTCTGCTAATTTGTTCTCCTCTTCTGCACTGGTTTTGTTGATGTATAGCTACATCACTTAAGCCTCAAAAAACTGTATCTGGCCTGTATGGTCATCCCTGTCGGAGCACCACTGAAACAAATGGGAGCATTTCTCTGCACCTTTTTTTCTGCAGGGTTTGTTACTTAACATGAAATCACTAATAAGAGTAAAATAATGAAAAATAAAGCGTAGGATTAATTTACCGCTGTCAGTTGGACTCAGTGAATTGATGACGCCACACACATAAAGTGATAATCTCACTCTTTATTGATGTCTTACTCAAATAAGAAGTCAAGAATTTGTGCTACAACTGCACCGATTGGATTTTTATAATTAAATATAAAGCCAGTCCGCAGTACAGGATGTGTCACCTTTTGATTTATTCTGGACTGTCTCACCAGAACTGACTCAGCTGAGCGGGGTGGCTGCCATATTGCGGTTTCCCATCGCCGACCTTTCAGACGCCGAGGACAACAGTAGCTCAGATGAAGACTGATCCACACAAACACCCCAGACTTCTCCCGATACCCACCCTCAGTTTTGCAGATAAACATGGGAATGTTCAATGTGTTATGAAACAACGAGTCGTGAGAAATTCCACCCCTGTAACAGCCACATCTTTTACAAATCAAATGAACATGCCTGATTTTCTAAAGTGGCCATAAATTCACTTAATTTTGATGCAGTTTTGATGGTTTTTAAGCTAAAGACCGAAAATCCTCAATTCACAAGAAGGGCAGTAAGATGAATCTAACATTTTTTTTTTTTTGCCAAGTCACAAAAACCCATTCATTTTAAATGATAGCAATAGCAAAATCAGTGACTTCTTGAGTCAAGTGTACATACAATATATCTTTCTTGCAATTAAACAGCAGAAGCATGCAACTACTCCTGTTATTGCTCTCGTTTATCACCATTCATGGGTTAAATACAGATTGGACCAAGATATAAAAATAGATATTTTCTTTCTCACAGTTATTTTTTTCTTTCATTTAAAAAACTATTTAAGGGCATTACACCCCAAACTACTGCATATCGACCTCTATAAATCAAGTATGTTCAGGATTTTCAATTAGATACAATGATGTGATTTACAGTTAGAACACTGTAGGTTCCTCTTATTCTTCTTTGGCAAAATGTCAAATTATGAACTTCCCCTGTGAAGAATTTCAGCAGCTAGGACTAAAGTGCATTTTTTTAAATGTAACTTTAAGAAAAAAAACACAATTTGCTTCTGTATATTAACTTCATATTTATTGACTTTCCCTTTTAATTTAGCTTTTTATGTAAACGTTACATTTAAGAATAGGGGTTTTTTGTGGGGACTTTTTTCCCCTTTGCATTTTTCAACCTTATTTTATACACATCAGTATTTAATTGTCAGATTTATTGAAGCACTTCTGCTTCATTATCTGAATAAGGGGCTGTGATTAAATAAGTGTGAATGTAACTTCTAACTAAAGCTAGCTACTTTAGATAGGCTAGCTAAGTTAGCTAACGTAGTTACGTTACCTAGAGTGGGGTTATCTAAAGCTAGCTAAACTAGTTAGCTAGAAAATTAAATAAATTGATAAGTTAGGTAATTAGAGAAATTATACATTGAAAATTAAATGGGAAGGTAAATAAATGGGGGAATACAAATGGAAATATGGAAATAAATCAAAACATTTATTTTTATATCTGATTTTATAAACGTATTAATGGCTATATTAATTTACAGTAGTTATTTTTGGGCAGTTAATGGCATATTTCTTTAATATTTTAATATATATATATATATATATATATATGAGTATTGATTTTGGCAGTTTCGGCCCTCCATATACTCCTCCCTCACTGAATGCTAAATTCAAGTGTAGCCTTGACTGCAAGCATGCGTGAACTAGCTGCACTTGGCATCACTCAGCAGGACACTGGTAGCTCTTAATCCAGGCTAAATCCTCCAGTGTGCCCCAGTGTAGGTAGATAATTGAACAGATAACCATGACATGCATTATCTGGTGGCTGTTGCCCCAGTTGTCAAACAATCCTGGTTTGAAGCGCTCAGGGATCTGGACAATGTTGACAAGCCCTCCCAGTAAAGCTAAACAGTCCATGATGACAAAGAGACGCAGGGAATTTGGGCTTCCTACCCCGCTGCCATAAACCCGAAACAGGAAGAGGCTGAAACGGAACAAGGCCTGCCAGACAAACGATTGCAGGCGCCGGACGTTAGTGCGGGCAGTGGTGGCACAGTAGATCCCGTGGGCTGACAGGAGGATATAGACCAGCAAGGCAGTCTGTTGCACGATTGGGTAGCAGAGGAGGGTGATATGAATGATAGGAATTGCCCCTGGAGAGATAATGCAAGGTTGCTGTTACTGGCATTGTTGTCAGCATGGTTATTTTTAGTCAACACTAAAAATTGTTTGGTATCTTGTTATTTTTGCTGTTGTTTTTCAGAAGAAAATGTTAACCATTAGGTCGAACTAAAGGAAAAAATCAGGAGTGATCCAGGGTTCCTCTGAAAAACACAAACTTTATGGCAATCAGTCTGATATTTATTGAGGTCTAGCCTTAAAGTTGTGGATAATCCCATGCACTGTTAAATGAGGCTTGACTTTGACTTTTTATGTAGGCTTGAACTATCTTTGCAAAAGACTTTACATGAGACTTTTAGGCTTATTGACCGACTTAAGTGATTCTGGGAGGAACTGTTTAATGTTTAATATCTTTAATCTGCCTGAAGACTTAATTGGTTGTTTTTAAGACCACCACAGTATTTTGTCCATTCTTATTCACGTTCACACTCCTGTCAGAGCTTTGAGGTCTGCTAATCAGACAATCCTCAATACTCCGACATCTAGACTAAAGGGTTAAAAACTTGGTCGTTGGTGGGACTACTGCTAGAGAGAGTTGCTACTCCACATCAAAAGAGGCCAGTTGATTTGGTTCAGGTATTTGACTAGCATGCCTCCTGGGGACCTCCTTGGTGAAGTGATTCAGGTATGTCCCACTGTGAGGAAGCTCTGAGGCTGACCAGAAAAGATTATCTCTTAGTTGGCTTAGGGAATGCCCTGGTGTCTCCCAAGAAGAACTGGAGGAGGTGGGTATCTACTAACACCGGTACCCCTGCAACCTGGACCCGGATAAGAATTAGAAGATATATGGATAGATTTTAAAAGAAAGAAATGTGGATGCAGGGGCACCCCTGAATTGTATCAAAACCATAGTATTCAGCATTTCTAAAATTTTGTTGTAACTTATCAATGCTTGTTAATGGCTTGAATTCCAGAAACTTAAAACTTGAAAACATCTTAGTTATGACCAGTAAGCCCCTCTGGTCCCGGTCTTAGCATCAGGAGCAATCTCTGCGGTTACATTTACTTTCTTTCATCAACCTACCGAGGGTGTTAACTAGGCAGACGCCGACCATGTCCAGGGAGAGCAGCGTGTCGTACACGTGTTCTCCTCCCACGTGGTTCATGAACAAATGGTAGACCACTGATCCCATGGTGGGACAGAGGCAGGCCAGATAGTGGACAACACATATCCAGATGCTGTCCACCTCCTTCCAGGGGATACTAAAAGGTAGCAGCACCAGGAAAAGGAAGAAAGGAATTCCTGAAATGACAGGAAGATGGAAAAAGAACATCATTATTTTTCTGAAATCTGCAGAATATAAAAATAATTTGTTGAGTATTTTGAGGTATGTGCCACTGCTGTAGGTTAGTGTCAGCTTAATTTATAGTGGCATTTTAAACACAGTACCTTAGTGCAACACATAGAAGTACCGCCTGTTGCAGAACAATATGAGGAATTCAATGGACCGAAACTGTTCCTCTGTCTAATTGTAATTTTTACTAGAAATGAGTAGTTGGTTACATACATAGAGAAGCTCGAGCAGCACTCTAATGCTAATACGCTTCACTTCCCCTTAGTAAGAGTGTTAGGCTTAATGAACTTATGGGATAGCCATGTTGAAAATGGGGCAAGAAGACGACAAGGCCTACTGAAGTTCAAGGCTATGAAGTTTCTAGTTTGTGCATGGACCAGTTTCCCTTTTTTGCAGTTTTTTTCCATGAGCCAGCCTTGAAAAGTTTCACATTAAAACCAGAAGTTTTAAAGATTTCTTAACACATATCTTATTCTACAGCAGCTCAGAATCTGTGCAAAGTCGTCTTTGGATGCTTCACTCAAGATCCGTATGGGCATTTACAGATCAGAGGTGTCGGTCACCTTCAACGGCCCAGTTAACCAGTGGACACTGTCAGGGCTCTGATTCCCAGGGCAGATTACAGCTAATACCCCATATCCTCATTACCCATCCTTATCAAGTGTGTTTGTATCTGGCCATAAGTGAGAGTTGACATGCGTGGCCTGTTTAGTTTGCGGGTTAATACGATTCAAGGTGAGAGAAACTTGCTTTGCGTATAAAGTGTAAAAATATATTTCAATGATGATTCAGGTATAGTAAGAACGGCTGCAATGGCATTTTCTTATTAAGTCCAGAATAAAGTTTAGGCATGTATGCACCAGTTGAAAGAAGCATAACTGCTGGACTTACCGTGTGTGTAGATGTTCCCCAGCTCATTGTGCATGTAGAAGAGGCTCCTGACGCACTCTTCAGCTGTGGACACCGGCCGGTAACCCGTCAGGACATATTTGTTGAACTGAAGGTGAGCAGGAGCCTTTGCAAAGTCCAAGAGCCGCGGTCCTTTGTAAAGCACCATCATGACTTCCTGTAGCCAGTGCCCTCACATTTAGCTTCCTCACCATTTAGATCATAAAAAGGGCGCACTCGGGACTCCCGGGCTGGTCTTGACTACGACCAGCCAGAAACTCTGGTCCTCAAAACCCATCATTGGACAGGTATAAGTCCATGCAAGCAACCTGTTGAGCTGGCTAAGTGGCATGATTTTGGACCAATCAGCGCACGGCCTTTATTCCTAAGCTGGGTAATCCCCCAGAAAAAGCCATGTGCACTTCTGCAGCTGCTCCTCCCTTGTAACTGACTCACACCTAACCAGCTTCATGGTTTACGTAACGCACTTTAACAAAACAGAAGTACTTCCCTTATGTACAGTATTGCATGTGTGCTTCTGTCACTCACGTTTGCCTACAACTGCACCAGGCTCAAGGATTACAAATCCTTACTGGGCGGTTGTTTTCTTCGTGACTCTTAACCAGCACTGACGATTCCTTATTGTGTCCACTTATTATTTGAAAACAGGTTTGCAAATTACAGAGCCAGCAGTGTGTGTAAAACATGCACAGGTCAGTAAAGAAACAACTTCCACATTGAGGTTCTTTTGGTAGTTTTAATAACTCAAATACTGTACAATAACAAACACATGATTGCCACAAGTAGTAAAAAAGAATTTCTCATGTAAAATAAATTAGATGGAGTTATTGTTTTTAGAAATATTTCAACTAATTTGAGGGGCTATTAAAAATGCTAAACAAAATTACATTTCAGTTGTAAGGATAACAGTAAACATGGGACAAAAACGTGAAGGACAAAACTAAACAAGACACCAAATTATCACTATTATATTATATCACATACAACAGCAACAATTAAGAGAGATTCAATTTGTTGTTCTCAGTAGAGCTAACCTGTGGGAGGGGGCAAGAATACAGGAGAAAGGTGAGCAGGCTGGTTAAGATAAATACAGCACATAGGAAAAAACAGGTCTGTTCTCACCTTGATGCCCAGTATCCCCAAAGAAGCCATTCAGTTCATATTTGTTGTCCTTTGCTCCTAAACAGACAGAAATATTCAATTTTATTATTTAATATGTAGTGATTCAACAGCCATGCAGCTGGTACACAGACTGAACTAAATAAATCGAATGCAGAAGGACTACAACTATGACGAAATGTACTTTTACAATTAGCTTCCACACTCCCTTTTTTTGATGACAGTGTGACAAAATGTCAACACTTGGGAGAAAGACAAGAGCAGAAATATAGACTGGATGGTCTGTGCAGAAGTGTCTAAAGCCTTCAGGCCTTACCTTGTGGCTGAAAATGCAGTTTGAGATGCTGCTGGATGTGTATCTGACGTGGCAGGTCATCGGGTTGCTCGGACACCTGAGTCGTACCCTCTGATTCTGTAGCGGGTGCTGAGTCGAGCGTGAGGCCGGCTGGCCCTTCTAGGTCGGGGAAGTGCCGAACATCACCGGGCATCGCGTCAGCTGTGAATGAAGACTCTGCAGGGAGACGGGAGTGGACAGACGGATAGGCCAGGTTGGGGCTGGGGGTGGGGGCTGCAGGAAACACAGCAACTATGAGACAGTGCCATAAAAGGGGGGAAGGGGCAGAAAAGATGCATGAAAAAAATATATATTAATGTAAACCTAAATATCAGAATTATTATTTATTTTTATTACCTTGTGGTTGCACTCGGCCATTTATGTAGCCCAGGTTTTCTGAAATTGTCAGATGAACAGTGACGTGAGCAGAGTGAAGCCACAACAGATACCAATGCAGAATAAGCTTTTATGCCCACCGTATCCATCAATGAATCTCCCCACGCCTTCAGCTGCAGGCCCTGGAGTGGCCAGCTCTCCTTTCACTGTGAGTAAAAAAGAAAACAAAGAGTAGATGAATGAAGCAGGTGATGTTGGGGTCCATATGTTCTGTGAATCTCTCAGAGATCAAATCCTTTTTCTGACGCACCGTAGGATTTTCTAGCTGAATTGGACTCAAGCGGCTGGGGCTCATAAATTAAACCTGCTGCACCTGTTTAAGCCAAAATGAAGATAAGTTATTTGTACACTTCAAGCCTGACTGGTCGGGTAATTAATGACAAGTTATGACCAGTTTTACCTTCAGCTGCAGTTTCAAGAGGCTGTGACTGGTAAGCTCCCTGATTATCTGTTAAGAAATTATCACCAAATCATCAAGTTGATCTTATTTTAAACAGTTAAAACAGAAAGCAAAAGAAAAAAACACATAAAACAGATATTATGTACCATATTTCCCAGAAGATTTAGCTTCACCATCAAAACCAACAGCCTGTGGTAGATAGGGACCCTCAGCGCCACCTTAAACAAAGATGAAAACATGAAGGTGATAATTAAACCAGATAAAAGCTGACAGGTACATGGTGGCACCATGTTTGCTCAGTCTCACCATATTTTCCTTTCACATTATGTCCAAGCCCGAGTGGGTCAGGTTGATATTGTGACACAGCCAGACCTGAAAAGAAAAATCATAAAAAGTGAAATACAATAAAAGAACAAATGCATGGATGTGTACGGTGGTTCCTCTCTGTGCACAGCCTGTCACCCTGTGGTTTTCACAGCTCTGGTTTATTTATTCTTTATTGTAGTCTGCATTTTTGTGGACTCATCATTGAGAGCTTCATTTAGAAAACCACTGCTGCTTTCATGTCTAAGCTACAGTCAAACTTCAGCCCAGCTTAGCATAAAGATTTCAAACAGGGGGAACACCTACCTTAAAAATACTGTATTAAATATTATAATCCTTTTCATTCCTGTATTTTTCCGCTTGTGTTTTACAGGAAGGTTTCATAGGTTTGCACTTGTGTTTGAGAGAAGCCATTTACCTGCTCTCTCTTTAAGACCCCATTCCCTAAAACAACAAAAACTTTCTTCTGATTCGCTGACTTCTGCAAGCTTGCTCAGGGGCACCACCCAGTGTTTGTAAGCTGCACGAGCTCTATGATGTTGGCGTGCCGCGTGTATAGGAGATGACTGCGGTAAGAAAAGCGATGAGGTGATACGAGGTCATTTCAAAAGTAGAGGAAAATGAATCATTAGTATCACATGCAAATGAACACATTATGCCGTTTAGTTAGCTTTTAGTTAGCCATCTGTTTGTGGCAACTAAATTCACCTTAACGACAAGCCAATCAGCATTTTTAAAAGGCTTTTTTTTTTTAAATGAATTTTATTTGTTTTAATCATATTTACCAGTAGATTTTGTTTCCGGGCCCAGTCCAGCTGGTTGAGCTTCATAAGGCAGCCTTCCATAACCTTCAGCGGAACACAAGAAACAGAAAAACAAAAATGGTTAGAGGATCGTGACTGAGGTTTAGATGTTTACCAGGTAATTCAAACTGAAGAGAACTTAGTGACTGTCATTACTCACCATATTTACCAGCTGTATTTCCAGCGTTGCCAAGGCCAAGTAGTTGTCCACCATTGGGGAACCCTCCATATCCTGGCATAGATGGAAAGAAAACTGTTTAAAACGACCACAACCTTTTTACGGGAAGCCTTTTCACAGCTAAGAGTAAGTTTTGAATTTATTTTCCTCTCCCCTTGGGTTCCTGGTTCATTTCTGGATAGACTAGAGAGTGTTTCCTGTTGGATTAGAAGAATGATTAGCCAGTCTCCAGGTATAGGATCCATGTGTAAGTTGGCACTAACAGTACCAGTAAGTGTGTTGAATTTATATAATTCAGAGGATGTTCTGAATCGCAGGAATGATGGAGAGAAACTGGAGCCTGGGCTAAATTTCAAGTGTTTTTGCAGAAGGTCCAAATACTTACGTAAATCAAATCCTAAAATCTGGTGAGTGTATGTTTTAAAGACTGCTTAAAAGAAATATGTTCTCACCATATTTTCCAAATGGCTTTCCGTCACCTGCAGCACCATAGGGGCTAAATCCATAACCTGGAAAAAATGGGACAAGTGTGGTTATACTTCCTCTTTGTTGTGCACAGTTTCAGCCAAGCCACAGCACGGTGACAGACGTACCATATTTTCCTGCACGATTAATTCCCGTACCAACAGGCTGCCCAGAAAACTGCAGCCCACCGATGCCAATACCTGAATCAGAGCAAGCAGAACACGTGATCAGATGGGACATAAGTAATGAGAGACAAATACTGTTGAAGGTTGAAGGTTGTGCATTGCAGAAAGGCACAATGTTATTAGATATAAACTCAAAGATGTGTGCTTTCTTTTTTCCCCCTTTCCCAGCACCCAGTTTCTGTCCACCAAGGGCAAATTCACTCATTCCTATAACAACAGGAAAAACTCTGCTGTTTATAGGTCTCTAAAATTTATTTTTTTGTGGATTTTAAACAAAGATTAGTTGTATTTTGTTAAAATAAAATACATGTGAACATGTTAAGTTTTACTAGGCACCATATGTATTGCCTAATTTTCCATTTGGACCAAGACCTGCCGACTGACGCTCAAACTGACTCATCCCTACACAAATGCATGAAAAATATTTCAATTTCAATCAAAGTTTTACTCCACGGGAGAAAGGAGACTTCTTCTCTGTCTGATATTCTACTCACACGTGCTTAGATCAGTTTTTCCCATGGTGACATGGTCTTACCATCTACTCCAGCAGCAACCACTGGAGCTCCATTGTATGGAATCTGTCCTGTGCTACCTGTCCAATCAGCATCACTGGAATATATTTACCTTTTGTGTCATATTTACCTAATATACTTCACGATTATCTTATATTTAGCTATAACTAACTACCCACCCTTATCTATTACTCATTACCATACCTGATTTGCCATCAGGAACAGGCACAACTTGTCCAATGCCTGGAAACACAGAGAAATGTTGCCGTTTACACAAAAATTAACTTCTGCAAAACAACATTTCTCAACTAAATGTCATAAAATGCTCTTACTTGCATAGTCAGGCTGTAAACCTGCACCGTAGCCATTTGCATAACCTGCAGCAAAACATAAACTATGTTAGCTGTTAATATCCAACAATGGCACTCAAAATATGGCCCAACAGTTCCAGAGAGAAACAGCAATTTCAGTAAAATTACAATGGCAGATTTTTAAAGATGCAAACTTCCTTACGCCTAACTACTCATCATCTTATACACTGATACAATGCACTAAATCTAACGCGTTTCCATTTAAAAGTTCACCTCCAAAAGTATGTCCGTTCCTATATTCACCTCCAAGGTAGCCTCCTCGTCCAAAACCTGAGTGAATACAGGAAAAATATCCTCACTTCAGCTGAGAACAAACCCCCCCCAAAACAAATACTCCAAATTCTACACAAATCAGATTGTACTTTAAAAATTACATCAAAATTTTTCTGTTTGTGATCAAGACATTTACTGCTAGCAAATATTACCTGCTCCGTATCCATTGCCAAGTCCAGGGAACATTTGGCTTCCTGCAATAAAACCTTTTGGAAAAAGAAAATTCAAATTCTGTGTGTGTGTGTGTGTGTGTGTGTGTGTGTGTGTGTGTGTGTGTGTGTACACCAAGGAAGAAAACACATTCATGTAAATGAGGAATTACAAAATAAACGCCTTGAAAATAAAGCTACGATTCCTGACATTGTTTTGTGAAACTAAAAACTAAGATCACTGTTAACAGATTTAACCTGTTAAAGCCTGACTCATGCAATAATTGTCAAAAAATGTTGACAGTTAAAAAAAAAGAAAGAGATTCACCACTTAAGCCCCAACGCCTAACCGATCTCCTGCCTTTTCCCCCGTATCTGGGGGCGTTAGGGCTTAAGAGGTTAAATAATAATTTGCATATATACATTATCATGTTTTAGGGAGAAAAATCACACTTATGATGTAAAACTCTCAAAGAATCAAAGATTTGACTATATGTCAAATATGATAAGTTTGGCTTTAAATGATTAACTGTTGAGTCAAAGAAGATTGCTATTTTGAATAACAGTCCTGGATGTAAGTAAATAAGTAGGCAAATGAAATAAATAGGTAGATAAATCAATAAATACACTAGATAGCTGATTGCAGCATTGGGTTGCACAGTGGGGATTGCAGATGCAGAGCAACCATCAGCTGGCAAAAGCTCATTTAATAGTGTAATGTACGAGATCACCTGAGCCTCCATCTCATACCTGGGACTCACCTTGACTTTGTGACCTGCCTGATCTAATGTTATGTTTTAAACCAATAAGCACACAGCTCCTTTGTAAGTATTACACAGACATTTAAACTTGAGGACAGTGTATTTCTCTCTGCGTTGGCACCATTTCCTTTTTGAGCATCTGCTCCTGCTTCATAACCTCAAAGCAACTTCAAGAAATCAATATGAACAACAAGCAAAGATAATGCTATACCTGTGCAAAATGGTCTTATTATTATTATATATTATTAGACATACCTTTGGTGTTTGTGCCCATAGATGCTCCAGCACCTGTGTTATAATCTGAAATGACATCAGAAACCAAAGTTAAGACTTGTTTTCACTCCCTTTAATATTTAGACTTTTTTATTTATGAGTGAAGAGGTTGCTGTAACAATTTAATTTCCTTTTGCCATACGTTTCACATGGAGAAACAGTGGAAATCTTAGCAAACATTTTAGAAAACAGAGAGCTTTAGAGCTTTAAATATAGTGCATGATAATCATATTAAGACACACTGGTACTATAGTAAGAGACTCTCAGTTTACCAGGTCTAGGGATTTTCATCCATTGCCCATTTGGTACTCCTGATGGTCCACAGTCTGTAACAGCATGTAGTATCATAAGCACAACAACCACCACACATATATGAACTTTAGACTTGAGGAATCTACCAAACAGGCAGACTTTGTGTTCGTAAAAGAGGATCAGTAGTAACACCAGCAGCTTAAATGACTGCTAAATGTAATCACGTTGGTGATTATTATTATTATTGATCAGTAACTGATTGTATTATTATTATTATTACAGTTTACTGATTATTAAACACTGATGTCTTTCAGTGCCTCATTGAACCTCTAACATGAGGAATTAAGGCAGTTCTGACAGAGCTGGAAGCTTTCTTTTTGTTACTCAAAGAAAAGAGAGAAATGTTTACCATGTTTGGTTGGTTTAGCTCCTTGACCCTTGGAGACTGAAGCTCTTCCACTCTCTGAAAAAAGGAAACCAAAAGGTCAGGGTGTGATTGGCATTGCTCCATCTACAGTCGCTCTTTCAGGTGTTGCGGCATCAACAGTTAGCAGTGAAAAAAAAAAAATCAGATTAGTGGGTTAAATTTGCAATTCAACTCATGCACTGAATATGCTGTAATTAAATTCGTAACAAAAGTTAAAATGTCACAAAACACCCTTTAATCTAAATGACATATTTTATATTGGTGAACTTTTCAGTCATGTACTTCCAAACAATTAAAGCATATATTGTATATTTGTATATGTATATTTGCTCCTGTAGCTGTACAGCTAGTTAAAATTAGCTTAGCATAAAGTCCAGAAATATAGCCTAACAGCTAATCAAAGGAACTAAAACCCACTAATCCTCACCAGCATGTCACACCTCAGCAGAAAGCTTTCAGTTGTAGCAAAACAGGTTTTTATTAAAAGTTGAATTAGGTGCACCGCCTGTCTTTCAATTTACCTCTGGGAGCAGTGAAAATATCAATAAAGCAAATAAACAAATTTCCCAAAACATTACTTTAAAACCATTAGATATCAATTTTTAGGTGAGGGGTTTGGCATTAAAAAGAGAAAAAGTCCAAACAAAAAGGTTGGTAATTTTTTGAAGTCAGCACTGAAGAAAACATGCAACACAACAACAATCATTTTTGAAACAGAACCAGGACCAGCAGCAACGATTCACTCTCAAACAAACGACTGGCATTTGTGTGTTTGTCACCTTGAGGGGTCTGGATGGTCTGTAAATGTTCATCGAGCCTAGTTTGAATTCAACTACTAACATGGTACAGAGTGAACAGTGCGGTCAACCCTGTGAGATCATAACAGCTATGATATCATCAGAATACTGAGAGTTAGGAAAAAAACACAGCATTCATTAGACATCTACGCATGCATTCCACGTCTAGTAATCACACCCACTTAGTTTGAGACTTAGTTTACCCGTTGCCCCAGTTTCCCCTGCAGGGTGACCTTTGACCCCGGGGTTATCAATCTCTGCCTCAGCCTCATGTTTGATGTTGGCTTCTTCTGGTGCGACTTCAGGCACAACAACAGTCGCTGTTTCCCGAGCGGCGGCGGTTTCTGTAATTTGAGCTGCCTCTGTTTCGGGAACAGCTTTGGTGCTTTCAGGGGCAGCGTTCCCCTCACCGGTGCTGTCTACCCCCAAAATAACCTCTGTCTCTGCAGCTTTTTGCTCAGGCACAGCACTCCCAGTCATATAACCTAGAGGTCATAAATGTCATCAGCATTTATGCAGATTAATCGACTAAACCTGCGACAATGAGCTTATCGTTTGTAGTGTAGAAAATGTCGAAAATCGATGTTTTTGTGTATCCACAGTGTGTGTAAACTAATGCAAACCAAACTAAATTATAAAAACTTTTTGTTACTCAGTTTTGTTAACCATAATGAAACTTCCAGTTCCATGAAAAAGGTTACTTGCAGTTCCAGTAATAACAGCGATAGCTTTGATAAGATTTCCCCTGAAGTTAAAGTACTACATTTATACATCTTCTTTTCTCTCTCTCATTAGGGTCACCACAGCGATATGTAATATGACATATTGGTGCTAGTATTAACCCTGGTAATGGTACTTGCCTTCTGGATAGACAGCTGCTGGGCCTGGTGCTGGTTTACTCTGGGAAACCCCCTGTGCAGGTCTGGCTATGGGGACCTTCTCTCCCTTGATCTGTGGACCTGTGGTTGAAGACTTTGAGTGTTTGGCAGGAAGTGCTGGGGCTGGTTCTGGTGGAACCTGAAGGACCAGCGGTGTCTGCTTGTAGTTTTTTTCTTGTGGCAAAGGGGAAACAAGCTTTTGGTATTTCTCTTTTGACACCTCAGCATGGACACCACCTGTCGGGGAAAAAGGCACTGCGCCACGAGTTATTGCTTGTCGGAGGGAAAGGCCCTCCAGCGGTGCTACACTTGGCTGCTCAGGAGAAAGAACTCCACCTTTGAGGATCTTTCCACTGAATTCACCTGCACCCTTTCCATCTTGGCCTTTTGTATTCGGCAGCATGTTGTAACCTTAAAAAAAAATAATAATAAATTTAAAACCCTAACAGTCAGATGAGCCCCAGTGATCAAACACTTGGCGACAGTGGGAAGGAAAAACTCCCTTTTAACAGGAAGAAACCTCTAAGACCATAAACTAAAATGTACAAATGTTCAAATGTACACACCCAGCATTTGTCTGCTTAAGTTTACAGAAGCATTTTTGTAGTGCTATCTAATGATATGGGATCTCAGCCTTGCACCGAACACATGCATAGGAGCATTTACCTGCATTGGCTGCTTTAGGCAACTGCCCTTTAGTTACACCAGCAGGACCACCATATCCTGTTTAAACAGTGCAGACATTAGAAACACATGAGGGGCCATCAACAGATGCAAAAAGAAAAAAACAATTGATTGTCCACAACTCAGTTGTTTGGTTCCCAAATGCTGTATGTGTTCTGCAGAATTCGTACCACTGTCGAGTGTTTTTACGCCTTCACTTGGTGCTCCAAGTCCTTTAGTAGTTTTCTGAGGTTTTGACCCTCGGTACCCTGCAGACAGCATCAGAATCAGAACAGCACTGAAGCTTGGGCCTAGCTGCTGGAGTTTCAAGTATGAATTTGCCATCTCATAACTCAAACTTACCGTACGGGTTTCCTCTGTATCCACCCAGTGCACCATTTCTAACTCCGTGACCTAGTGCGGAATTGAATAATAATTTCTCGAGGCTGATTTTTATGTTTAAAAATGACCATTTTGACGTGAATAGAAATTAGCAAATGATAAACAATAAACAGTAGCTTGTCACCATTGGGTTTGGCTGTGTATCCTTTGAGTGCATTAACTCCAGGCCCTGCCGCAGCTCCATAACCTTAGTCAAACATGAGGTTATATAAATACACCAATGGCATTAAACCAGAAACATTTACTATAGAGCACCAGAACAGAAAATAGTAATTGGTTACCACTGGGTTTGGGTCCATATCCATTGGCAGCAGGTCCTTTCCCATAACCTTGAGATCAAAAAACTCCTTAAAGAAACTTCAAAATTTAATTTAACCTTGTAAAGCCTGAAACAGGAAATGACTGCCAGGCAATTAAACGTTTTTGAAACTGGGATGTTTACTGAACATTCTGACAAGTTGAAAGTAAAGAAAAGAAACTATATGAGTTTTAATCTTTATGATTTTAAGTAAATCTGACATTTTTGTGTAATTTATTCAGGTTTTTCAGGGTAAAATAATCACAGATTTTTTAGAAGCAACAAAAACCCATGTGTAAGGTATGATATACTTAGCCTTACAGAGTTAACCACATTTATTTTGTGATGTGCGTACAAGTATTACCTGGTTGTGGTCTTACTGCACCTCCTCTGTAGCCTCCATATCCTGTCAAATGTTCATAAAAGGAATATTAGTAATGTTCAAATCGATATTTAAGATGTGCATCAACGTTTTGAATCGTAAATTGAAATCTGAAAAAGAAGGAATGGTCTCACCGTTGGGTTTGGCACCATACCCGTATGGAACATTTCCGAAGCCTAAAGAAATACACAGGAGAAAAATGACAGTTGTTCTGAAACACTATCCATGTTTCACTCATAGATCCTTTCATTCAAGTTAAAGCTAAAGATTTATTTTTTTTTGCACCTGGATCAAAATAGTCAGAAACCAATCCCCCTCTCTATAAAGTATTTGGGAAATATGGGGTGGGTAATTTCACATTTTTGATTTGGCAGAAAAAGAGATTAGTACTCCCTGCAAACCAGGGGCCTTCTTTTTGTTAGACGAATGTGTAAACCACTACACAATGCCAGCCTATGCACACATGAGTGTAAAAAAAACATAATATTTGAGGGAGAATAGCATCGTTGGCAATTGATAGCTTGATGCTAATGGCATGGAAAAGTTTTCTACCCTGTTTGAAAATCCTGTTGTTGTTTAGCATAAGTCACCTTTAAGAATAAAGCTTGATACTTATCTTGACACTGACTTAGGTTGAAATATAACATTTTATTGTGGATGCACAGTTACCTGGCTTTGCAGACTTGGGAGCTCCACCATTCTGGGATCCATAACCTCAATAGTTTCACAAGCAGAAATTCAATATTTAACTTCCATGTGGCAATAATATTTATTTGTCCATGTTAACCTACCATTTGACATGGCTCCATTGCTGAAAGGTGCTCTGGCCCCAGCATAACCTTTACAATGATGAATAACAATGATGAATAATGAATAATGAATTTTATTTTATAGCTTTTGATTTGTACACCAATATTCACTCTGTGATCTTTACCGTTGGGTTTTGCTCCTTGTCCATTGGAAGCACCAGCTGCTGCACCATAGCCTACAGTTTCAACATTGCAACATGAGTTCATTTATGTTTAGTGTATAGATGAAGACATAAAGTTGAAAAGCAGAGAAGCATGTTGTTATTGTCCTACCTGGCTTCGGTCCCTTCATCCACCCATTTCCATACCGATGCCCCAGACCCAAACCAGCACTGCCATAACCAACATTGTAACCTAAAAACACAGATAACCAGTACATTAGCCAAACACACCTGTAGGACTGAGCGTGTGACATCTATATGACTCACCTGCCATGGGCTGAGCTCCATAACCTTTATAACTTCCAGCAAACTGAGGCATTCCCAGACCTTTGAAGGCTCCCTTACCCGGTCCTTTATTCATGTAGATATACCAATGTTACATCACCGTTTTCACCTTTGTGGACAACAAAGCAACTGAAGTTGCATTACCTGCCCCATAAGGTGGTCGGCCATATCCTTTCATAGGTTTACTTCCAGCTCCTCCTTGGCCTGTTAAATATTTTGAGTATTTAACATATATGTGTGCTTTTAAAAGTCAAAGAGTCCAGCTGCCTGCTCCCAAATGACCCATTTACTTTCTTACCATTTGGTCGTGTCCCATAGCCAGTCGATGGACCAGCTACAGCTCCTTGACCTAAAGAGTGATGATAATATACAAAATTGTAAAACTATTTAATTTCCTTTTTTTAAATCTGCATGCATTGAACTTCATGTTTTGCAAACAATACCTTTGGTGTTAGGCACATTTCCAGTAGAACCAGCACCATAACCTGCAACAGATGTGAGGTTCTTAATTTAATTAACACCTTAATCATGACCCCTCCCAGTTTTAAAACATTGTTATGTTTTTATAATTCGGGTTCTTCACTAACACCAAATACACACCAAAAACACTAACCACCGATAAAAACATAAAGAAAATATAGTTATGTTAAAAAAGAAAAATTCACATGATTCTGTACAGTCCTGAAAAACTAAAAACACCCTTTCTGCAGGTTCTGCAGCAAATGTGAGCAGCACTCTAAAACATTTTGACAGTTTGTTGCTCTGGAGCATTCATGTGTGTGTAGACACAACTCAACATCTTCCTGTTTCACCAAATTCACCTCAAAATGAGATCATGCAATGCTCAGAGAATCTGCAGAAAATCCAAGAGCTGCTTCTCAGACTCTGCATCTCTCAGTTAGCATGTTCGATTTTGAAGTTCATGACGTGATGATGATTTAGATTTTGATCCCCAGGACACCAACCAATCTGCAACAGCACGGTCCATACCCCAACCCGATTGAAATGCTCTCATAAGATCTTAAGAGAGCTTTGAATAAACACAAATACCCTCAAATCTCAAAGAACAAAAGTGACTTAAGGAGGACCAAAATTCCTCCACAAAGATGTGAGAGACTTCATAGAGTTTATAGCTGCTAGAGGCAGTTCTACAAACTACTGAATCATGGGGTGTTCTGAGTTTTGAGGACTGTGAAGTGAGAGTCCTTTTTCATATAACTGTCTTACCATTGCCTTTTGTTCCATGTGCAGCAGCTGCATTACCTACAAATAAGCAACACAACAGATTCAGAAACCTTTTTAGTCCCAGTATCATCATCTTGCTCGTTATTCTGCCACATAGCCACCACAAGAAGGCTTTAATAATCAAGACAATAGCATAAATGGAAACTATGCTAGTTTTATTAAAGTAGAGCAGTGCTGTTGTATTGGTTTACATGTTCGTTACCATTGCCTTTAGGTCCTTGCCATCCATATCTGCCATCCTGAGCGCCATAGCCTGCAAAAAGAACAAAGTTAAAATCGAATGTGATTTAGTGTAGATGTGTGAGGCCTTAGTTATAAAACATGTGTTATAGCACCTTTAGTTTGTTGTCCATTGGTGAGACTGGCTTTAACAGGATATCCTGCAACAAAAAAATTCACACAGTGATTTTTATCGTGCCATTGATCATTAAGTGGATTTTAAAAGTGGAGAAATGTCTACCATTGGAGTTATCTCCATTTTGGTGGGATAAAACTGCAGGATATCCCCCTGAATTAGAAACACAGTGCCAACAGAGATCCAATGTTAGAACAAATGACTGATTCTGAGATGTAACATAACCACTGAATGTGCTTCAGTACCAGCATCAGAGAAAAATCTGTTGTAGGAATATGAGTAACCATCAGCAGAAAGATTTGGTAAATGTACACAGTAGGTGTATGGACACAGATTTACTGTTTGCATCTGTAACCTCAGTAACAGCAATGAAACTGTGTTATCACTGACCGACTCCTTTTGTAGGATAGCCAGCATATCCAGTTCGTGGCCCCATTGCCCGGCCCACACCTTACAAAAAGAGTAAAGAGGACCTCAAAATCAGGCAAACGGTTTACTTCATGGTTTTTGAATCTGTGAAGATAATTTACCTTTTGATGGCATCAGCACTGCTCCTACACCTCCACCATTCTGCGGTGTCCTTCCTAGAAATAAAAAGTGTGAGCCGGTGAACAAAAGCTTGTGACTTACATGGACATAATGCAACAAAGGTGACACAAAATGGACAGGATGTGATGGACTCACCGTTGGGCTGTGGAAGTTGTCCATTGTGTACTCCAGCCACAGCACCGTAACCTTAAACACAAGACGCTGAGTGTAAGACTACCAGTTTAAAATTAATAATAGTAAGAAAAACATTTGGATTAGCAAAATTATCCTCTGAACACACCAATTTTTAACCCACTAATACAAAGCATTGGTCTCAGCCATTTATTTTGCAATGTCGGACTCTGTAGTTTTCTCTGGTCCCTTCCCCAATCAGACCAGGAGTGACATGTTTAGCCGCATGTTCTCCTTAAATTGCTGGCTGTCTGAGTGGTGTCCCAGAAACGATGTGGGCTTCATAGATAATTGGCAAACCTTCTGGAGGAAACCTGGTCTTAGATGGAGCAGCTCTCATTTCTAGAAATATGGACAAATTTATTAAACCCCCCAAAATATGACTATCCAGAGTTGGGACCAGGAAGCAGAGTTGCAGTCTTACACGCCTCTCTGCAGCTTCTCTCCTCCTGCTACCCCCCAAAAACCCATCTCCATAGAGACTGTGTCAGCTCCCAAAAAGACAAAAAGCAAACTAAAAACCAGCAACAAACAACTTAAACATAAAAAATCACAAGAAAGAACAATACAGTATCCACATCTGAACCAAAGAGTAAAACAGTGAAATGTGGATTATTAAATATTAGCTCTCTCTCCTCCTGTAAAAGAACCCACCCACCACTTTAATCACACTCTAGATCTTGTTTTAACATACGGCATAGAAACTGAACATTTAACAGTGTTTCCTGAAAACCCTCTCCTGTCTGATCATTTCCTGATAACATTTACATTTACAATAATTGATTACTATTTTTCATCCTACAGCTCTTACCCACTATATTTTCTGCCAACATTTCCAAAGCTGAGTGTTTCTTCTTCACTCACTATGTGTTGATAGGCCTCTCTCCGTTTAATCATTAGTTATTATTAATCTCTGGCTCCCAAACCAATCACACCAGATGGCCCCGCCCCTCCCTGAGCCTGGTTCTGCTGGAGGTTTCTTCCTGTTAAAAGGGAGTTTTTCCTTCCCACTGTCGCCAGAGCGCTTGCTCATAGGGGGTCATATGATTGTTGGACTTTTCTCTGTATCTACTGTACAATATAAAGCGCCTTGAGGCGACTTTTGTTGTGATTTGGCGCTATATAAATAAAATAAAATTGAATTGAATATTTTGCATCCTTAAAGTGTTTCAGATAAAGTTAAGACTACAAATTCAGATGAAGCACACTCCAATTAAAACAAAATAAAACCAAGAAAGTTTCCATCTTTCATCACTATCATGGTCACCGCATTGATGATAACTTAAAGAAAGGAATCGAAAACATCACAGAAGATATCTGGCAATGGTGTTATATAAAACAAGCATAACTCTGACAAGTGAAGCGATTAGACAATACATTTTTACCCTGTTATATGATCGGTAAAATCATCTTGGAGTCTATGTAATGTAAGCAACATTAAGAAATTTGTATTTTCCATGTTTTTAAAGAGTGGGTTGTTTTTCCACAGCATGACAGATTTTAATTTTTATGACCCTGATGAAGGCCACAAGCCCAAACGCATTGGTCAGTTAATAAAGTTGTTCCTCTTTATTAACTTGCCAGCGCATTTTCGGCTAAGTGTTGCTGGAGTTTCTGCGTTGTAAGTGCCAGAAATCTTTGCTGCAGATTTTAATTTTTAATCAGATCATTTTTCATTTGCTTCAGAAAAGTTCACATTATTCAGTTACATTAGATGTTTTAGTGTTTATAGTAAAAATGTGTAATTCCACTTAGATGCTGTTAGTTAAAAGTATTTTTATGCTTTTAGTTGCTTTTGTTCACATATTAAATTAGCGTCCTCCTTTATTTGCATATAAGGATCCAAAATAACAACAAAAATGTTTAGATGTCTTCCCTTGTTCACTTTTATTTGATTTGCAGTTTAGCCCCTCTCCAAAAGAACGGAGAACCGACTGTGTCAGAGGTAAAACTATTCTCTTACTTTCTCACAGAGGGATGTTAAATTTAGACCGCCGCTGCCACAGCAGCTTTGATTTCACAAACCGAGTCTGCGAGTAAAGACAAAACTAAATACACAGCTCCCTCACATCATCACAAGGATACTTGGTAGAGGGTCGACCAGACGAAAGAGATTTACGGCTCATCTTGCTCAGATTTTGGTTTAACACGATTGTTAGAAATTTGGCAGGCAAGCCCGACTAACATAACCGACTTTATGTTATTTCAGGACTCCTCGGAGTCCGGATAACTTGATTCCTGAGATTTTTGGGAGTGCAGCCAGGATATTTTGAGAGTCTTGCAGAAAACATAACCACATGTACACTTTTATTTATTCTGAAAGAATTGAAAAAATGTCTTTCCTGCATTTCCTTCTCACATCGTTAAAGGAAATCTTAAATTCTCTAACTGATTTTGTATTAAATTGAAACACATGGCATGGTTTCACTGTCATTTTGAATCCAGCCCTCAAAGGGTTGATGTTTATACAATACAATACAACTTTATTTATATGGCACATTTAAAGACCATAGATACACCAAAGTGCTTCTCAATGATACAATAATATGAAATAAAATTAAAATGACATAAGGACGTGATAACAAAGTGCAAAATACACTACCAGATAACACAGAGCACTTTAACTAAGTTAAATAAATAAGTTAACAAACGTAATTTAAAGGATTGAATAAATTCAGACATGCAAATATCAACTGGAAGATTATTCCGGTAATACAATAATATAGGTTAAAATTACATATAGGTTCAATTGCAAAGTACAAAGAATATGGTTTCCACTGACCATGGAAACAAACTACACAGTGTATGTCAATAAAGACTTTTAACATGGATGTTTCATTCATTAAGATCCGATGTTTCTTTTAGGTGTTCAGTCTATGTTTTACTCATGCAGAGACACGGCAGTTAAGGAACAGATACAGTTACAGGTACGGTTCATCTATAGCAACAGAGCGAGTGCATTTTCCAGTATTGTTCTAAGAGCTGCAGTTTCCTGTTGGTGAAAGGAGACTTGTCTTAAAGCTTTACTGCCATGTCATTGACTGCAAAGCCAAATTCTAGATTTAGGAAGAAGTAATTTAATTAAACCAAAATTAGGAATAAATATTCTGATTGTCTGGTTTTTACTTTCAAACTAAATTTCCTTCTTTGATATCAGGAAATATGGACGTCAGATGCAGGAAAGGAAATGATGGAATACAAACTGAGACATGTCTGATGTACAGACACAGAGCGGCTCCTCTGTGCCAGTTACATCATCCTTGGCCATATACCAGCTCATAACTCAATCCCAGTTTTCCTCACACTAAACTACACCCCTGGAAATTTTCCAGCAACTACACTTACTCTGGCTATTTCCTGCAGCCTATATTCATTTACATTTATCCTAACATGGTTTACCTGTAAAACAATTTGGTGACTGTATTTTGAATTGTTACAACTAACACATGGCAAAAACAGACACACACAAATAAATGTAAATCAAGCGTTAAACATCCAAACGAGATGTTATCAGATAATCTGCGCTTCAGCACACTCACCCCCTGTGTGTGCTGCCTGCACCAGCCAAAGGATCACTGCACTGTGAAGAAGAAGTTGTCCCATCATGCTGGACCTAAAAGACAATGTTTTTGAGACCCAGCGGGAGGATGAAGATGTTCCGAAGTGGGGAACCTAACCTGATTACGAGGGCCTAATATACACTCAGCTCTGAGGCGTCCCTCCTCTCACCAGCTCTGTTTGTGGCGGACCCTCCCCCACTTACTGGCAGATGCATCAGAGGTGTGCACACACTAACTGAATAATTGGCCTCTTAAAGTACATTAACACTTAACAGAGAGAAGCAAAGAGAGGGAGATTACCAGATTGGACATTGACTGATGACCTGTGGAGGGTGCATTACACATACAGGCTGGGCCAGCTGATAGTTTGAAAACTATACGTATACACCATTTTTAAAAGTATAAAGTGAAAGAAAAGAATCAGAAATGATGTATGCAGGAAATTTCAGTAAAGAAACCCTCAGTTTCAGGACAGTGTCGTTTATTTAATACAAACTAAACAAAAATGGAGAAGCAGTGTGTGAAAAACACTGAAAAAAGTACACTGGGAAACGTTTTTGCCTTCATTTGGTTCTTTTTCAGTTATTCTGATGTAGATTTGCTGCTGTAGTTTGGATTATTGTCCTGTTGCTGATCCAATATGAGCCAAGCTGTCAGGCTAATGGACACATTAAACTCTAGAGTACTTTGGTATAAAGAGGAGTTCATGGTTGACTCAGTGACGACAAGGTGCCCAAATCCTGTGGCTGCAAAACAAGCCCAAACCATCACCCCTCTATGACCGTGTCTGACAGTTAATATGTGCTGTTTGTGTTTTTTTCTTTGCCAAACATGTCACTGTGCATTATGGCCTCCACTTTCCAAACAAGCCATACCGGTACTTAATTATTATAAATGTACTGTCAGGAACTTTAACATTTAACATGCTTCCTGAGACATGTGAGCTGTAGCTCTTGGTTTTTTCCAGTTTCCCTGAGTATTGCATGTCTGACCTTGAGGTAATTTTTTTTTTTTTTGGGGGGGGTCCACTCCTGTAAAGATTGGCAGCTGTCTTGAAACTACTTGTTCTAACTATAAAATGATGGACTTCACCAACAATCGCTGCTAATGTCTTTTCACCTTCCCACTGTGTTAACACGCACCTGAATGCTCCAGACGAGCAAAATGTCAAAACCTCTGCTTTCACACAGGTGCCCACACAAACTGATGATCTGTTAATCAAATGCATTTGATTATCAGCACCTGCCTGCAACATGAATTTCTTTAGAAGCAGAGAGGATGTATTTAAATAATAACACAGTGTTCATCTGAAGAGTTAAGACCTGCTTAGGACAACATGATATTTAATGTCCTAATATGTGAAATATTAGAACTTACAGAGGTGCACTTTCTTTTTTCCATGATTATATGGATGGAAGTTTTTATGAATTATAAATGTATTAGGATTAGAAACTTTTTTCCTACTAACATCAGTGACATTTCCAAAACTACTCTCAACCACATCTAATCCTTTAATAGTGACAAACATTCAGCTGTAGGCTTTAAGTCGCTCTATTTCCACAGTGCCTGCAGTTTTGCGATGTAAACGGGTGAACAGTCGTCAGTGCAGTTACTTATGTGTCTATAGCATGAATGATGTTTCCCTGAAGGTTTGTCAAAATAGTAGGTGGACGACGACACCGGTCACTCTTGGATTACAAAAGCACCGTCGTACAGCATAGAAACAACCATGAACAGGAACTGAGCCCCATCCGTGCAGCCAACTATGGAAGGACTGATTAATGTAAATATAATCCATCATTCAAATTGCTGCACCACAGTGACAGAACACAGCCAAACTAAAGCTATGCATGCAGTGACATGAATAGGCAGCATTATAGCTCTGTATTTAGATTAAAGAAAGAAAATACGGTTACTTCTGTAAATATTTCCACAGACCAAAACTTCTATAAGTCACAAACAGAAAGCTCAACATGCAGCCCCTCTGAATGAAGCCTTATTTTTGAATGGACAATAATGACATCACTTCCATATGCAGAGTAGGCAGCTGGGAGAGATAATGATGATGGAAACTTGAGTGAAGTGAGCTTGGTGCTTTTTTCACATCTCTTTCAGCCTAGAACGTCTTCACAGTCCTGGCCTCCACACAGAGCGGCTTCATGTGTGTTTAAAGTGACTAAAAAGAGAAAGATCTCTCACCTTTCGCACAGATTCCTCACCTAAAGTCCAAATCCTCTTCCTGTGGGGTCAAGAAGAGGTTAATGTCTCACTTCCCAGCCCACCCAGACCTCTCACATACTTGGCTTCTGGACAAACTGAGCCAGCTTTTCACCACCTGGTAATGAATGTGTCTTTCAGTTCATCACTGATCACTCAGCTACCAAAGCTTCACCTGTAGGTTCTTGTGATAAGTATTAGTAATAGCAAGGCCCTCATATGTTTTATATGATACCTATTTACATATTGTGTGTAAAGACAATTTATAACTGTTATAGTTATCAGCTAATCCACAAGTTTATTTATTTTACATTTATTTACTTTATCCACCATAAGATGTTAATAATTAATTCAATTTCATTCATATAGTGCTGATTCACAAAAAAAAACCAGTCACTTCAGGTTAAGTGATTCTGTATGATAAAGCCCTGGGGGACAGTGGGGAAGAAGAACTCCCTTTTAACAGGAAGAAGCATCCACTGGAATCAGGGTCAGGGACCGGCAGCCATCTGGAGTTGTCTCGTTAATTATCGGTTTCCCTGATGACTCCTTGTATTCTGATTCCTGGCTCCAGTTTTTGTACTCCTTGTTTGAGTTCAGCAGTAAATCGGGTTTTCTGAATCAATCCCTGTTTCCCCAGTATTGTTGGGGAAACAGGGATTACCAGAGATCATGTTAGAGATTATGGAGACACACCATGTGAGAGTGAAGAGAAACATTAATGATATGCTGCAGAGCTACATGAACAGCTGAGGAGTGACTAATGATGCAGAAGAAATGCTCAGTGGATGATGGGATGTCCTGCAGCAGTCTGAGCCTGTAGTGGTATAACTACGGGATAGTTCAGGGCCACCGATCCAGCCAGAATGTTTTTAGCTGCCTGTTTCCTGAATCCCAAACTGGGAGCTGGTTCGACAGGAGACCTGAAAGCTGAAGGCCCTGCCTCCCATTTTACTTTTACAAACTAACGTTTAAGACATTATTTTCACTGATTATTCAAGACTTTAGTTGTAAGGAGAAAGGTTTTTAAATCAGTTCTAGATTTAACTGGGACCCAGTGAAGAGAAGCCAGTATAGGGGAAATACGATCTCTCTCTCTCTCTTCTCTGGCAGTACCAACGCTGCATCATTTTGGATCAACTGAAGGCTTTTTAGATTATTAGACCCAACGTTTTCTAAAGCTTATTCACAGCTCAGAATCACCCGTATTTACCTTATACAGAGCCACAGTTCATCCACTGTTGGAAACTGTTTCCGCTCCTCTCCATATTAACGCCAACTTTCTTCTCATAGGCTGCCCCTCATAAAGAGAAGGTTTAAACAGAAGATGGCAAAAGCCCTTCTCTGCTCACAACCAGATCTGTGTGCTCAAAATGACCAAATTAAGGAGATCCCTGCACACTGATAACGTACAGAGCAACAAACTTGGGGAAAAAAAAAAAACTGTCAGAGACTCTTTTAGTAGTTTCTTCAGTCTCCTGATTGATTGCGGTTTCAGCACTTGTACCATCACAGCAAACAAATCCCTCTAAACACAGATGCCGACCTCTAGTTCATTCCTAAACTGCCTTTACTGCACTTCCGCGGTGGACTTTGGTTTGACACGGTGGTCAGGATGTTGGCGTCTTGCTCTGTGTGCCATTAAAAAAAAATAACAACTGTGATCGGGACCACAGAGCAGCTTTTGTTCAGCAGGGATTCTCTGACTGCACACACCCATGTCTGCCACATGCATTCCTGTCCAGATGTTGATCCTGCAGCTGGTAGAGGCAGCCTGGCCAGCGAGGATCAACGTCAGCGTTTGGTTAACAGCCAGGGAGGAGGAATCTTTGAACACGAGCATCTGACAGGAGTTGGTGCTGGTAATCCAGCCTCACCTTACATCACTGGCAACAGCTGTGAGAGGTCTGGAAAGATCAAATGTGAAATACATGAAATACACTCAAGCACTTAAAAAAAGAAAACAACCAGTTTTTAAAAAGTTTTAGAAGGCTTCTTCAATTAGATCAATGGATATCAAATAAAATAAAATGCGCTCTTAAAAACAAAAATATATGCAACAGTCCACTTCAGGTGTAATTTTAGGGCCAGTCTTAATAGTTTAGCTTTCTCTGATCTGCATACTCAAGACTGTAGAGATGGACGGTGCAGTGAGATCACCAACGATATGCAGAGCCAGCAGAAATGTCTAAAGGCAAGATAAATTAGCTTAGCCTATAAATGCTGTAGTGAGTCATCGTTCATGTTTCCTGCCCCCATCCATCCTAGTTAAATTAGAGAAAACCTGTGCTCGGTCAACAGGCCTCCACCTCCAGGAAACTGTCTAGGACTTGGCTAGTGCAACCACTTGCAAACAGTATTACCAGGAATAACAGCAAAACGTGTAATGCACATTATAATCACTTAGTTTGAGATGTGGTGTCAGCATCAATCAGCCAATCACTGTGCCTGGGAATCTCCTCCCACTGCTGTTAAATAATTTTTTATTAAAACTTCTTTAGGTGATATTTGAATTTACTCCATCAATCCGCCATTTTCCCCCCCCTATCAGGCTGCTACAAAACAGATTCTTTAAAAGTGTCTTTGATAAAACATGCAGATGTTACAATTACTTTGAATGTGTTAATGTAAAAGTACAGAGGCTGTCCAGAAGACATGACAGGCTGTTAAGCGAGGAACTGTGTGGTATGAGGAAGTCAGGAGTGACAGATGAGGCTGGATTACATCAGTAATCAGCTCCAAGCCCCTTCGTGTATGCATGGTGATGGACAGGCTGACACAGGAGGTCAGGTGGGAATGGCCCTGGGCTGATATTTGCAAACACCGATCTCCAGTGTGAGTATGTAACAGTAACACGGGTGACCGTGGCTCAGGGGGTTGGGAATCGCATCTGTAACCGGAAGGTCGCCGGTTCGATCCCTGGGCTCTCTGTCCTGGTCGTTGTGTCCTTGGGCAAGACACTTTACCCTACTTGCCTACTGGTGTTGGCCAGAGGGGCCGATGGCGCGATATGGCAGCCTTGCTTCTGTCAGTCTGCCCCAGGGCAGCTGTGGCTACAACTGTAGCTTGCCTCCACCAGTGTATGAATGTGAGTGTGAATGAATAGTGGTATTGTAAAGCGCTTTGGGTGCCTAGAAAAGCGCTATATAAATCCAATCCATTATTATTATAGCTGCAGGAAGCAGAAGTAGCAAATGTGGGTGACATTCAATACCTGGAACAAACCATCCAAAGCAACAGGCAGTGCACAAGAAAGGTGAAGAAGAGTGCAGGCAGGGTGGAGTGAGTGAAGAGGCGTGCCAGGGGCGATTTCTGACAATGATCGCAGCAAGAGCGAAAGAAGCTTTACAAGACTGTAACGAAATATGCCGCGATGTATGGTTTGAATACTGTGGCACTGGGAAGAAAAGACACAAAAAAGTAAGGGTGAGGTGGTTTGGACATGTCCACAGGAGGGAAAGTGGACATACTGACCCACAGAGATGCCAGGCAGGAGGAAAAGAGGAAGACTGACTCATGGGTGTAGTTAAGTGACATGCAGAGAGTTTGTGTGACAGGAGGATGCTGAGGGTAGGGTGAGAGAGGCAGACAGTCCACTGTGATGAGCGGACCATAGCCAGGGAGCATTTAAGAAGTCCAAGATAACACAAAGATGAGGTCTGATGAGAGCAGCAGGAACCATTAAGACTGCAAGGAGCACAAAAATAAATAAATAAATAAATCATTTCACTTCATTTCTACAGACTTGAGCAATTTCAAAGTTTTTTTATTTATATTGCAAGTGCTGTACAAAGGTGCAGTTTAAATTATTCTGTTTCCAAATGAATAAATAAAATCCCTCTTCATAACATAAACCTTCAGATAGAAATTTACAAATGTATCCTATTACGTTCATTACTAGTATAAACAATGCAAGCCCTTCAACAAAACCCCAAACTGCACGGCACATTGATGGGCCACGACAACGTCCTTAAATGGTTTTCAAATGGTCAACCTATTGGTTCAGCTGTACAATCATACACTACTATACAATCCACACCCTGGTCACCAAGTGTGAAACAGCACATTTAGAAGTGACTGAATCTAAATGTAGAGGTTTAAGGTCTAAATCGGGAAAATGGGAGGGTTGCGATTTCATTGTAACGCTGATGTAACCTACTGGAAACCAAAGTGAGGAAAGTCAGATGATCAGATAAAAGGAAAACAAAACAAAACAGGGAAACCGTTCAAGTGCAAAAAAATGTGAGGGAACGGGTGAGGGGAGGGAATAAGAATCAAAAAGGTCAAAGGAGATTAAATATACACATATATAGCGTCCGTTTCAATGAGCACCGAGGGGGGTTTGTGCCTCGCCTCCTTTCACTCTAGTGCTCACAGCATCCTGGTCATCAATAGAACACCAGCCACCGCTGTCCACCTTAAGATGGAAGAGCCAGGCATCCAGTAACAGACCTGAATGAAGATATTTGGTGATGTTTGCATCCACGTCCACAATAGTTCTATTAAAGCAATTTAAATTATCATCCTCTGAAGCAAAAAGAACCTACTCCATGTTGCTTTTCAGCTGATGCACCGTACGCTTGTCCAGGTAACGGCAGAAGAGAGTGAGCAGGTTTGAGGGCAGAAGGAGCGGCTCCACAAGCGAACACTGGGATAGTTGTCCTGCCACCTGGAATATGATGTCAGTCCTAAAAGAGAAAACATCAGTCTCAGGAGTAAGCTTAAACCCGTCACTTCATTTGATATTAAAACCTAAAAGACTCCCACCAGGTCTCAAAGTCCCCGATGCTGGGCTCTAGAGGAACACCCGAGGACAGCAGCTTCTCTCCTTGGGAGAGCAGAGCGTACAGCAAGGACAGTCCGAACTGAAAGGGAGAAGAGAAATCCACCAATAAGAACAAAGACCTGTACCACTATCCAGGCAACTTCAGGGTTAACCCTGGATTCACTGCCGTTAGCCTCGCTTACTCAAATATACACTAACGATATTGTGCTTGGTCAGATGCTACAACACCATGCTTCATGTAAATGTGCTCATAGTCACTGATGAACCGTGGCTTAACTTAACTATCAACAAGTTAAGTCACCGTGTCAGGATAAGTGAAGCCAGAAAATAGAATGTCATCCTGGGTAAGTTGAACTTTCAGGGCCTTGTAGGTCAGAACACAAAAACAAAAGCACAGACCTTGTTCTGACATGCCAGCTCAAGACACTTGTATGTCGTTAGAGACTCCAAAGAGGTCAGATCTTTGAGGACGCCAATGAGCTGACTGAACGCCAGCCCACCGATCACATTTCGAAGAGGTGGGTAAAGCACAGGAAGGGTCTGAAAAGACAAGATTAAGCCCAGTTATTTTTATAAAGACACTTGATGTTCGTCATTTATGTGCATAACTCCAGCCTTGTGTGTTTATAGGTGGAGCTGTGCCAAGTAGGCCTGTAGAAGACACCAATTGTTTTTTTTCCATTTGCAAATCTCTCCTGTAACTGGAATATATCAAGGCTCAATATATTCTTCAATCTCACCCCGTCTGTGTAGACTGTAAAACCAGCTGTAACTGGTAGAGGCTGAGTAACATCAGGAAACCAAACAAGAACCAAAAATAAATATATCACCAAGTGGTGTTGCTAAGCAGACCATTCAGCTTACATTTCCTTTTGCACAGCTATAAAGCTGCCCTACCTCGTCTGCGTCTCTGCTCATCAGTGTTGGTAGGTTAGTGGTGACAACATGCAAGATTTTTAGTGCAGAATCGTGTTTCAAGAACGGCAGCAGACGGGCGACGAGCTTTTTGCCTTTGGAGACGAGCAGAAAAGGAATGAAGTCCCCTTCCGATTCCCTGCATCAAAATTTTTTTAAAGTGTTTAAAATGATGAAGTCACATGTTAGGATGCATTAAATGACAAACTGCATGACTCACAGGGGATTGTGGTGCTGCAGCTGGGAGTAGATGTGCTCCACTTTCCTCTGAATCTTTTCCACCAACCTCCTTTCTTCTGCTTCGGACAACAATGGAGTTTTCATCCTCTCAGTTTCCTCCACCTCTAACAGAACCATGAACAACTGCAGGACAGAAGCCATTTTACAAGAAGGCAAAAAAAACAAAACAAAACCAAAAAAAAAAAAAAAAAAAAAAACCTCACTGCTGTGTCAAATCAAGTCATAATCAGGTACCGTTTCTATTTTGTTAAGGATGTCTAATCGCTGTAGTCTGGTGTCTTTCTGATCCTTAAATGAGAGGAAATAAAGGTCAGTAGCAGGAAAGGCAGACCGAAAACACTCAAACACAGGGAACCTCCAAAATACACAATCACCTCAAGCAGACCCTGAGGCTGGACTGCATGAACAGCACTGATGGCTCGGCGAGGAGAGTAACACGTGGAAACTGCAACTTGACCCAAAGAGCCTTCAATGTGCACCACTGCAAGAACAAGAGACGCTTAACACATAAGCAGAGCAACCCCTGTAGAAACAGATGCATTCAGAAGGATCAAAAATAAGGCATCTATGAGACAAATGTTTTAGGATGGAAGCATTTTAGGCCTCGTGCACCTCCAAAAACATTCAAAAAGGCAGGACTACCTGCATGCACTATTCACCGACTCAAACGAGTCCAACAGCAGCTGGAGGGAAAAATGTTTGTTAAATCAAAGCAGCGTGGAGATCATGTCTCTCCTACTCTCACGGGCAAATTCTGGTACAAGCATCTCAACAGTCAATGAGAAACGCAGCCTGTGCCTCACTAACCCGGTGTGTAGGAGTCTGTTTTTTTGACGTAAGGCGTGGTGAGCTTAGGTGGCTCCCTCTTGCTCCTGATGCCCAACTCTTCTTCGGCCATCTTTGATTCTATTCGACGATAGTACTCCTGTAACAGTTTAAAGGTTCACCGGCAATCAAAAATGAAATGCTTCTTCGCTTCCCCTCTCCCATCAAAAAATTAAAGAGCAAAGCTTTTATTTCCTACCTGATAGTAGTAGTCTTCAAGGTAAGGATTCTCACTTTGCAGCTGGATCATCTGCAGCCGGGTGATCCACTCCTTTTCTTTGGCCGTCATGAGGTTACAGTACGGATCCCAGCCCTCTGGCTTTCTATAAGCAGGTCAGATTTGGCCGTAAGTATAGCGAATGACCCAACACGATCAAACTCTTCACTCCATGCACCAACCTTTGGAATAGCCGCTGTTTTTGACTAAGCAGTCGTTTGTGTTGGGGATGGAGCTGCGTGGCTGGACCAGGATACCTACTGGTTAGAGAACTGTCTCATCAGTATGCATGAAATCTCAGACTGTGCTTGGTTATGAGCACATAAAGAGAAGATTCATTTATACATATGAAATCTCCATCTTTCATTTCCAGAAGGCTTATACATCCAAGAACATCTGCCTGTACCTTGCAGATAAACATTAGCACCACTCACTGATATTTATGCATGACCACACAATACTCAAACTTTTATTTAAACAGATTAAAAGTCTCTTTTTTAAAGAGTCCTAAACTATGAGAGGCAGCTTTAAACTAACATGTTCTCTGGTGCAAACCTCACACAGAAAGGGCCCCGCCCAGGTCACACCCAACACCTGTGAGCCACCGTGATGCTCGTCTTGGACTTTTGCATCTCAAACTTCATGAACTCAAAATTTATAGTCAGAGTTTAACAGACTATACATTTTGTTGACCAAACCTGTTTCAGCAACATTAACATCAAGCACCTGAAAGGCTGTACTGGATTAGAGGGGCTGTAAAAAGGGGATGGCCTTGGTGAGTTGGCTCCGAAGCGAAGTTGCATCATTTTGGGAGTCTGAGGCGTCGAGGGGCAGGGGTGGGTTGGAGGAAACATGAATGCCCTGGTCTGCTTTAGTACAAAATAAAAGTCAAGATCAAATCAGATCTGCATAAAAACACAGAAATGAAGGGGTGAGCAATACTGAAATCAACCTGATTGTAATGCTGGCGTGGGGTCAGTGGCTGACGTGGGAAGAGGGGGGATCTTGGTACTATGGGTGGGTACACCTGCATGAAAAGAAAAGTAGAACTTAAAAAAAAAGAGAAGAAGTCCACAATTTACAGTGAGTCAGCTGATTGTTTAGAAGCAGTGACACACATCAACAGCATCTATCCAGTTACACAAATATCCAGGTGGTAAGAAGCCAGTTGCCCACCTGAGTGGGTCCTCGATGGCCAAACTGTCTTCTGGAGTACAATCCTCTGGATTCCCCTCGCCTGACCCCATAAAGGGGCCCGGCGGAGTATGGCAAGTCAACAAAGTTGGAGTTCAGAGTCTGACCTCTACCTCTGTGCCCAATTACACACACTATAGCACTGTCCTACAGAACACAGGAAGATGCAAAGATAAAAATACAATGAACTTGTCATTATATGTATAACACATTCTTAAGTGATCATAACCTCAAGTATGGATCCTGAGGTTCTTCTGGTTTTTCTGTAAGAGGGCATCATCATCTAGGATGGAAAACAAACATGGAAGAGAAGCATTAGCACCACAGAAGAAAAACAAAGTGTAGTAAAAGGATTAAAAGTTGGCACTTACATCATCCTCAAAGGGACGCTGGTACATGGTGGTCCCGCAGTCCACTATGGCACTGTCAAGACTCTTAAAAGAGCAAAAAATGGATCAAACGGAGGATTTTAACGTTTTTAGTGCAATTTTCTGACAACACACAGATTCATCTTTGTCACCTTAAGGCTCGGTCGGCCCTCGATTATTCTCATCACAGCTGGGTCTTCAAACATCTGCCCCCTGCCCAGAGCTGCTCTCTGTCCCCTACTTCTGCCGCGCTGCCTCAAGGAAGCCCGCGGAAAATACTGCGGCTTCTGTCGGGGAGGCGACGGGGCTCTGCGGGGAGACCACGGGGCTCTGCGGGGAGACCGAGGTTTGGGCTGTGGGGGAGGGGGTGTTGCAGGTGGCGGCGGCGGCGGCGGCGAAGGCGGAGCCTCTCCAAACTGAAGGCTGCTGCTGGACTCTTCTGTGGTCTCGTTTGCATCCAAATCTAGACATGCAGGCAGGGAACAAAGAGAAACAGACGTGGAAACACTGCTTTCTGATAGGTTAACAGGTTAGACTCCCAGTAACCCTGTAAAAACAATGCAAAATGCAACTTCACATATTTCTTTTAAGTGGTCAGAACCACAAAAGTCCTCTAAAGGCTGCAGAGGTTTCCTGAAATCTTTTGTCCCCAAAAGTCAAGTTTTTCCTTTTTTCCTTTTAATCAACCAAGTGTTTTTTCAGTTTAACTATAATAACCTTGCCTATTACTCTAAGGTGTCGTATGAGTAAAAATGGCAGGGTTTGCGAACAGGTAAAGCTCTCCAACTTTTATTGGACCGGAGTCGATTCAGGCCCCTGGGCCGTATGTTTCACAACCCTGGGTTAGAGCACAGCAGCCAAACAAGCACACATTATCCAAGAAAGCCCGATTCAACCCTAAAGGCAGCACCTTATGAGCCGTCGTGCATTTAAGAAGTGCATTTAAGCTACGTCAAAGAGGACTGCGCACAATAAAAAGGGATCAAGGAGGCTGAGCTGGAGCTGAACATTTTAAGATCTTCACAGCTCAGGTTGAGCGGTTTGGAGACAAAGTTGCAGAGAGGAGACGCTGAGATGGTTTGGATGTTGAAGATGGAGCGAGGAAGAAACAACAAGAGGTTTTTGGATGTAGTGAAGGAGGTTGGTGTGACACCTAAAGGAGCAGCTGAAAGAAGAAGACTAATTTCTTTCCACTTAACCTTAATCCGACCTGTAATATAAACATTTTTAGTGTTATTAAGCCTCAGTTTTAAGTTAGAAAGCCAAATTATCATGCTGGATGCTTACATTATTTTTTGATAGTAAAAGCTCACGTTTAACACACAGACACGTGGGGGGGGGGGGGGGGCAAGAAGTTTAAAAGAAGAACACCTGTAAGCACAAGCTACACACCCATCCCAAACGTCTCCTCATTGTGGACGTTTATCTCCTCATCTTCCTCGGCCATGGCCTGCAGAAGCCCCGAGTCCATATCCGTCCCACCTTCTCCATCACTCCAGTCCTCTCCATTCTCAGGCCACTGCGGCTCGCACACCTGCACCACATCCTGGTGCGTGGAGACAGAGTGCTTTTTAAGATTTATTAATGAAGAGAGTGTTTCTAAACAGCAAATAGGCCAACAAATAAATAAATCACGCAACAACACGTGTGGAGTTTTCAATCCAACTTTCACCATCTGTTCATTCCGGGCATGCGATGGCTGCCTGATTAAAGCACACACATTAAAGAGCAGCAGGTTGAAGCAGACTTACGTGTTGCTGCTCTGAGTCACTCATAATTCATTTCACAACTTCTTTCCTCTCCTGATGAAGTCGACGGATCGCGACGACCTTCGCAGCGTTACCCGCGTTCTCTCGTTTGACAGCGCGTGACGCTCATTAACTTTTAAGCGAGCTCACCTGTGAGGTGACGCGTAGGCGTGGACACGTCACACGCGGCTCCCAGCAGCTGTCAAGTCGCCTCTGCCCACGTGCCGCCCACATGTCGTCTGGGTGATTTTTTCGTCTTTTCTTCGTTTCTTTCTGCGTTTGTGTTTACACCCTGCCTGTAACTACTTTACAATTAATTACACACGATCCTCAGTGAGCGAATAGTGACCTCTGGTGGCCAAAGTCAGTATTTTCCTCACACACGGAGCGTTTATTCGCCCTTCGCTTCTCTTAATGGTCCAGAAGAAGAGGGAAAAAAAATCCTTGCACAGTTTCTCACACACAGCAGACATGTTTATTTACTCCGTGTCCATTTTATTAGGTACAGCTGTACAGCTGCTCATTAACGTAAATATTCAGCCAATCATGTGGCAACATGCTTTTGTGAATGTAGACATATTCAACCCTCAAACTGAGGATCAGAATGACGATTTAAGTGACTTAGAACATAATGGGTTCGTCTGGGTGTTTCAGAAACTGATGATCTACGGGGTTTTTCCCACATAACTACCTTTAGGGCTCACAGAGAACAGTTTGAAAAAGAGAAAATTTCCAGTGAGGAGCCGCTTGTTGTGTGAAAATAACTTTATGCCTATTTTGATGTCAGAGTTCAGCTGTTGCAACTAAGGTATGCAGGTGAACAGATGGGCTATAGCAGCAGAAGACCACACTGGGTCCCAGTCTGGTCAGCTAAGAACAGGAAGCTTCAGTTTCAAGGTTCAAGGTTCTTTGTTCGTCACATGCATAGTTATACAGGTATAACACATAGGGAAATTTCTGCTGTGACATTCAGATGGTAGGGTCAGAATTTGGTGTAACTACCATGAAGGCGTGGATCCATCCTGCCTTCCATAAGTGATGCAGGCTATTGGTGTTGTAACGTGGTGGATATCTTGGAACATGTTAGGTCTCGTTTAAACATCACAGCCCACCTGAGTATCATTCCTGACTCCATCCTTTTATCACCACAGTGTACCATCTTCTGCATTCTGCTTCCAGCTGGTTATTGTGCCATCTCACAAAGCTAGGTGTACTTAATAAAATAGCTGGTGAGTGTATATTTCTCCTCTATTTATTGTAAAGGAGTCAAAAACTAAAGTATTTACCGTCTCACCCTGCACAGCAAATGACTTACAGTAATTCTGTATAAATCAACTGCTTATCATACACAAACTTATGACTGAAAAATAAAAATAAAATTATCAAACTGCCCTTTCAACATCCAATCGTATAACCTATCAATAATCTTTATCTTCTTATACCTGATGCTTGTAAATTTTCTCACCAGACTTTTATCACAACCAACCGGTCACAGCAGATGGCTGCCCCTCCCTGAGCCTGGTTCTGCTGGAGGTTTCTTTCTCTTAAGAGGAAGTTTTTCCTTCCCACTGTCACCAGGTTCTTGCCAGTAGTGGAGTAGATCAAATATTTCTTTTTGCAGAGGAGCTTTTTATTTTTAAAGCTGACTCATGTGAATTTAAAGAAACATCAACACTCAAAAACAAGTCGCGTTTGCTTTAATTTTATTCTTTGGAATCATTTTTGGCATTTTGCACAGCGCAATAGTGAATGAATAATGAAAAAAAACAAAAACAAATGTAGCAGTCAGCATACGGTATAAAAATGCAGTTGCAGTGACGTGGATAATTTCTGCAATACAAAGCAAATATATTAAAAGGGGATTTCCTTGCACAACAGGAAAAATTCTCAAATGATGTATAAATTTATGCTTCTTTTTACACCTGGTAGCAAAACGTAATTTTCATTTCATTTAAACACACTGTGTTTTTGTTTCTGAGCCGTGATAAAGTTTGTAACCTCGCACTGAAAGTCCATGGTTAAAATAAAATAGGGCTGGTTTGGGTTGGATGATTCTGTCTTCCTCCTCATCTCTCTGCTGACTCAGATATTCTTCAAAATTTACAAAGAGTCCAGCTCCGCCCTAACTCCCACAGTAGCAAAAAAATGAAAAAAAAAAGAGAGAACTGAGAGTCACATTAGGGCTTCTTCTCAGGGCAGGCCGGCGAAGACCTGCTGGGCCCTCAACCAAAGAGCTTGATGAAGCAGGGGTGGCAGTAGGGTTTGTTCTCCTGCTCCTTGAAGCAGCCTTTGCTCAGCGGCTTCAGGCAGAAGTGACACACGAGGTGATGCGGGTGGAATTTGGCCCCCATTGCGGTGACGCAGCGCCCCAGGATGGGCTGCTGACAGGCCTGACACATGCTGCCGCGGGACTGGTGGTAGTGGGCCTCGCACAGCGGCTTGCCCTCGTGCTCGAAAAAGCTGCCGTTGACGAAGGGGCTGTAGCACTCCTGGAAACGAGAGGAAGCGACACAGCGAGACTCCGTCACAGCGCTGACTCATGCAACTCTAATTACAGCGTTTTCATGTGAAATGACAACTTTCCCATGACATAATTCCAGCTTATTTGTGTTTTGATTTGTTTTTTGCATGAACTTCCTCATTGAGGTTTCATTGCACAGCCATCGTGATCTATTTGCCACGGAGCAGATTCAGTGTGTCAGCTGTGGGTTAGGAGACTCCTCAAAGGATAAATATGAGCTCACTGGTCTCATAGATGTTCAATCTGGGAAATTTAGAATCGGCCTTACAAAGAAAAAAATCAATCACTGAATCAACTCACTTCTATTTGAGGTGCTCCTAGGACAGGAAATATATCATTAAATGCATTTATTTTCACAGCAAGGTTGTGTTTAAGCTAAAAACAAAACAAAACCCTGTTTCGACACACGACCACGAACACACTGAATCTTTTCTAGTGATGCTCCACCAACAGGAGCAGTCTCCAAGCATTCATCCAAATTCAGCTGAAATCAGGCAAGAAGGAGAACAGAGAGCAGCAGCAAACATAGACGACATAAATGCATTTATAAAGGCAAATAAAGGTTAGGAGAAATAAGTAAAACTGAGGTACCGTTTAAGCCATGACATTTAGCAAGCTGTTATTTATAAATCCAGAAAAGCTTCCCTTTAATTAAGACGCCTTCGTCTGCCACATCTTTGTAGTAAAAGACAGATGTGGCCAGTGTTAATATAAAAGTCCTGGTAATGTCTTACCTGTGCATGTGGCATATTTGTGTTCTGCTATTCTATCACCAATAGTCTTTTTATTGTCTAGGTTAGACGTAACCTGGCTGTGAAAATAAAGGTATTTTAACTTTATTTTGAAAAGGGACTTCCTTGGTATTAAAGGATGTAAATTCCTCTTAATCTCCTCATAAACTCTCATGGTGTTCTCCAACCTTTCTGACCTTTTTCAGAGCAGATTAACCTGAAACGACCCGTAAGCCTAACGCATCAATTAATGCTGCAACTCTTGATCAAGTAAAATGCAACACTCACCCGACATACAAAGCACTGTGGGTGCCAGAGAGAGTTTAGAGCTGAGATGTAGTTTTCCAGGATGGGCTGGCTGCAGCCTTGACAGCGGGAAGCAAACAGAGTCAAGAAGCACTGCTGGCAGTACTGCTGGCCCTCACGGTCATGGAAACCTGCAGAGGACATCGCCACAGTTTGACTCAGCTCAAGAGCTCTTTTGATAAATGTCAGATTTACTGTATAATATCACAGATTTAAAAAGGAAAATCAGTCCAAACCTTCTCTATGTGACTGCGGTCTGTGCAACATTACATTTTATTGATCTGAACTAACAACAGCGGCTGTATTTTTCCATCTCAGAGCTCGTGCTGCTTTAAATTTGGCCATTTTCTTGCCAAGGAAATACAGAGACTCAGTGTTTTGCCTCGAAATTCACAGCAGAGTGAAACTGCCGATATAACCCCGATCCCAAAAAAATGTTAGGAAACCGTGTAAACTGGAAATAAAAGCGGAATGCAGAGATTTGCTAATGTTTTCGACCTCATATTTGAAAACAGCACAAAGACAAATTGTCAGATGTTGAAAGTGGTCATTTAAACCAATTTTCAAGCTCTTAACACTATCATGAACCAAATCACTGAGAACCTGCACAGACAATTTAGGAATAATGTATCCAAAGTTTTTACAAATTAAAAGGAATGTAAGGTTTTAATCAGTTAACTTGCACAATGTCAATAAAAAAACTCACAGAAGAAATCTCTGTGGGAAATGTACAACCTCAAAAACAAAGCGCTGTTATCTTCTGACCCTTAAGTAGTTCTGCCTTACAAAAATGACAAGATTGCTGCTTGGCTTCAGGAATACTTCTGAAAACTACTGTCAGTCCATCCCTGTCTCTGCAAATATATTTTAAAACTCTACCATGCCACGAAGCTCCCAGCACACAGGGTCAGTGCTGATGTTAATTCCAATCTGCAGTTACTGAGACAGCAGAGCGTCGCCGATCTTGTTGCTCCTCAGCAACTTTGCCTGATCTGCCAGTTCATGGCTGAGCTGCTGTGGTTCCTAAATACTTTCACTTTTAAATAAGCACCACGTAAACTCGATGGTGGAATATCTGAGGAGGGAGGAAATTTCACAATCTGACCTCTTGAATTCGACGAGTTCTTTAGAACGACGCATTCCTTTACAAATGTTGCAACGACAGACTGCATGGTTATACACCAGCATTCAAAGATTAAGAGGTGTGGCCTTAAGATAAGATAAGATAAGATAACCTTTATTAGTCCCACACGTGGGAAATTTGTTTTGTCCTTAAACCCTTCAGTTATATAACGTGATATGAACGTAGACACAAAAACATGGCCGCCTACAGTCATGGACACTGCAACTTTGTTATCTTTTCAAAAAATGAGTAAATTTGTGCAAATATCTGAATATCTGTCAAGACCCCACTAGTCATGAAACATTCAGACAGGATGTAGCCTTTTTTAATGTAAGGTTAAAATCAAATGTTTTAGGGTCTCTTATGGGAGAAAAAGCACCAATGAAGTGCAAACTGTAAGTTATTATAAACTCTGAAACTGGTTGTAATGTTTAAAATAATCTAAAAATTTAATAAATGAGATAAGATGTGCTTTATTTAGGTAGGAAAAGGTAGGAATTTCCTGAAATATATATAGTATAAAACTTTCAATAACATTATAAAATGCTGTCTGAATGCTAATGGATGTATGGTATAAAGGGCTTCATGTAAGTGTGGCCTGACTGCAACGTATTGTTACCCCTGACAGGAATTAACAGCACCACCCATTACCTTCCTCCCCAAAGGCGCGGCTGCACTTCACACAGCAGAAACACTCTGGGTGCCAGTTCTTGTCCAGAGCCGTGACCATTTTCTACACAACGATTAAAGTAAAAAAAAGAGAACGTTACAGAGCTTTAGGTGGGCTGGGATATCGATCTGAGCTCTTTAAATAAGCTCAGAGTTGAGTAACAGAAACATGTTCCCATCTCAGCGGCTCACGTTCAGTATGGGTTTGTTGCAGTGCGCGCAGTGCGGGGAGAACAGCGTGAAGTAGTCCGGCTCGCAGTACGGCCGCCCGTCCTTCTCGAAGAAGTTTCGACTGCCCAGCTCCGTCTCACACTCGGTGCACACGAAGTGCTCAGGGGTGCCACACCTTCCCCAGAGCTGTCACCACCTGCACAAACAGCCAGGTCAACTCAAGTGAGGGTCTTCCTCATCACATGTCTGACAGATATATTCTGACTGCTCACCTGTCCGACAACCGGCTTTTGGCAGGCTGAGCAGTTTCCCTTAGAGGACGTTTGCACTCCTTGTCGGGTCAGGTCTGATTGGAGGAGCCCCAGCATGCTGTCCAGTGAGCCTCCTGATGAAGGAGGCTGAGGAGGGGCAGCGGCCGGCTGCTGCGGTGATGCTGTAACGGGCGCTGGAGTGACAGGCGCAGCTGGCTGAGAGAAGACAAAGCACAGAGTCCTTGTGATGTTAATTCTTTGGGAGTTTATCATCACTCCACAGATGGTGGAAATGAATTTGTTTGGAAGAAACCAATGTGAGGAAAAGTCAAATCATAACAATACTGCACATAGTTTGAGCCAAGGCTCTACACATGTCTCTCTGCTCTGCCTGGAGACTTTAGCCTGGTTAGTCATGGATATGCAGTGGAGACGTTTCCCTTTTAAGACTCTGTTCCCACAGCAGTCTTGTTTATCACTCACAGCTGGACTGCATACTGAAACTAAACAGCCTTATAATGACAGAACTGCCTACTCTGCTCGCAAGCCGACTCACCAAAAAGGAGAGAACTAGATTATACGCTGTTCCAAAAGCTGATCTTTAAGCTGACTACCGACAATCTGAAGCTATTTTAGACTCTGGAAAAATTAAGACCAAGACTAATTTTCATCCACAAGCCATATCTGGTGACTGATCTGTACCAGCAGGCATGTGCTGTGGCCAGCAGGCTGCACAGTAACAGTGTAGCCATTATGAAGTCAACTCAACCTCTACAGGGATCCAACACTAATATTAGCATTCTGTAAAAGTCATATAGTGAGCGCTGCTGTGAATTTACAAGTAAAAAGTTGACAGGTTAGCATTTTCATGCAGCTGTGGGTGACTCTTACGGTGCTCTGGACTCTGAAGTCAGACAGCGAAGCCATCAGCTTGTCCAGTTCCAATGTGGCCGATGTTGCAGAAGGCTTCGCAGAGCTAAAACACCGAAATCAAACCCACAGATTACACACATGATCAGAAACATGCTAAAATGCTGCACACTCGCACATGTGCAAATATGGATTTTTACTTGCAATAAAAAAATAATACTGCAGGTTTTTAAATGTAAGCAGATTTTAAAGGGGTGTGTCTGCATAAAACAGACCTACTTCCTCAGTCGTATACAGTGATACTCAGACAGATTATACTCTTGCTGAGATATTTATTGTTAAAAGCTTAAAACTCTCTTATTTCCCTGTGGATTTGGTACCTGGAGGAGGAGGTTGGTGCTTTATCCTTGATATTATCCCTCTCATCTTTCTTAGAAGAAGGGAACTGAGCCAGGATCTCATCTGACAACAAAACAGGATCATAGATAAGAAATCTGATTTAAACACGAGGATTTAAAACACACGCACACATGCTAACCTGTGATGTTAAACTGGGTGGCGTTGAGTTCCTGTAGCAGATGGTCCAGTTCACTCAGACCTCCCCCCAGCAGCGAGGAGGAAGAGAAGGCCAGAGGAGGATCTGCGCTTCGGGGAGAGCGCGGTTTACACACTGTGCTGCAGGGAGACAGATAATATTAACAATAAAAGGCATTAAAAAAACAAAGTATAAACAATGTTGTTGGACTCGTTATGCGAGGAGGAGAATTCTCTCGCTTGCTTAAAAACCACACATTGCTTTGCAAAGAGTGATGTAAAGAAATGAATGAGATTCCTAACAGGGTTTGGGTTCATACATCAACATGCTGACACACCATCTCTCCGTGTAAAACACTCTATCCCAGTCCATCAAAACTTCACATGCCAGCTGTGCTCAAAATGTGCAACTCTGCAGCACATCCTGAGCTGCTTCCCTGAGACAGAGGGACACTTTAGGCACCCCGATTAAGTCCTGAGGGTCACCCAATGGAAAAGAAGCCATTACCATCAGCTAGCACATCTGGGACCGGCAGCTGCTGGTGGATTAGAACAAACACATTTTCATCAGATCATCACACCCAACTGGCGGAAACCAGTTGCTGTTGTGTTAGAGTCCTTGGGATATTTCATTATGCTAGAGGCTAACACCCGCCCAGGATTATTGCTTTGGTGGGTCTTTAAGAAGAAGCTCCCTAAGTACGAGCAGATAGCTGAAAGCAGGGAAGCTGCTGTCCTTGGATTTCATTACACTGGGCATCGAGGGAAAACTGAGGAATCTGCAACACCACACATGTGGTAGAGAGAGCCTCGAGATGGCTGTGGCAAGAGAGGAAAACCATGGAACAAACAGGTAGCAAGCCATCTGGACACAAGCTGAGGTCTGATCACCTTCAGCTGGGCAATTTAGAGGAAAGAGCCAAAACAATAATGATGATGTGTTGGCTTGTGGTATTTTGAACAAGGCTAAAAGCAGTAGGAAATTTAGATGCCTTAAACCTGGTTCAGAATTACATGTCATACAGTTAATTCTTCTTTTATTAGGTACTCCACGCTAGTTCAGGTCCTTCAGAACTGCTTCAGAAAGGTAGAAGCCTGGGGGATGCTAGTGTTAATTCTGTGAGGCGTAGATTTAACAAAGTGCTGGAAACATGTCTACATGCCAAAATACACTGAGTTGCTGCCGTGTGATTGGCTGTTTAGATATTTGTGTTTACAAACAGCAGAACAAGTAATGAATTTGCCGGTGATCCTGTGAGCAATGGAAAAAGACATCTAGGAAGGAGTTACCTGTATAATTTGTCTGGGGTGGAGTTCTGTGTAGTCTTCATTGCTGAAGAAACGGTCTAAGAGACAAAACAGACGAGTGATCAAACAAACTTTATCAAAGCCTCGGCATAATCAGGAAGAAAGAAAACTGGTATGAACGTGGCCCGGATTGACCACCTGCTGCGGGGTGTATGCAGGAGGCGGCGGCCGGCTCTGGGCTGGGTCCTGGGTGGTGGGATCGGCATTTTGAGGCGGGTCAGAGGTGAGCAGGACGGGACACCGAGGTAAAGGGGAGCCTGTGTTCTCCAGATCAGCAAGGAGGGCATCTGGAAGGGAGAGAGAAGTTTCTGTAGCACCACAGAAGCCACATTTCATGTCACAAACATTCATGGTCGTCACTAATGGTGCCAAGTTTATTTACCAAGTATTAAAAGTCAATCAAGAGATTCAAGTTAAGAAAGTAATTTAAAAAGCATGCAAAGTATTACGCTGCATGACAAGAAGGTATTAAGTTGAGTTAAACGACAGACGAGACGAAACACATACAAACGCATGCACAGGCAGCTACGTACCAAACACAACAATACGAGGACTGAGAGGGTAGTTAAGCGGCTCAGGCACTCCTGAGGAGACACAGACAGCCTTTTGTGACCAATACAGCAGCAGCAACTCAGCCCACACACCGAGACACAACACGGAGGACAGCGAGCGCTGGCGGACGCTCGTCACTCAGAGGACAGGACAGTCAGAACCGGCGCAGCTCAGAGATAGTCCACTGACGGTGAGGTCGCTCAGACGCTCAAGCGTTCCTGCATTCATATTCTAAACATGCCAGTGTGGAAAGGAAGCAGAGGAGGAAGAGTGTTTGGCAGCTGATATCTGAGTCCACTCCTCCGCCCACACACACTCACACACTCACTCTGAAGTAGAAGCTGCACAGAAACTAAACTCACTCAAGTGTTAGCATCTACAGCTGTGTGACATCACTTATCCTGACAAGTAACCGAAGCAGACTGAAGATGAAAAAGGACTTCATATGAGTAACAGTGGTTTACCATGTATGTGTAATGACATAGCAACCATTTATTGTGAGTCCTGAAAGGGTACCGGTCCCTTTTTTTTTAAAACTTTTATATTATCAAAATGAAAATTTTGGCCTTCCTTTCCAAGAAGTTAAAATAAATAAGAAAGGTCAGTCCAGTTGTAAGCTGGTTCCAGACTGACGCAGAAGACTTGTGTTACCTCAGGGTTACTGAAGTCAAGCACACAGGAGTGACACTTTTTACCAGACAGAGGCTTTTTGTACTGTATTTTAACACTTTAACATGATAGGAATGGAAAACAGACTTATAGATAGAATTCCTTAGCCAAAGCCAGACAACAAAATATCCCGACTTTTGATCCCGTGTACAAACAAATCCAATCATGTGGCTGACAAACATCCTGTCTCGAGTGCTTGAAGAAAGGCATCTGGACTTAGTTTGTGAAGATGTTTTGCCTCTCATCCAAGAGCTGACGGAGAGTCCCAGGTATTTAACAGCTACAGGGGAGGCAAAACATTCACCCTGTGGCAGCTGGGAGAGGCTAAAGGGCCCCCGAGACTCTGAACTGGATAATCGGAAAAGAATGGATGGATGGTAAAAAGTCCACTTGCTTTAATTTCTGGACCTGGATGCCTGAGAACTCAAACTTAATGTCCTCAATTTGTAAAGCCCAAGCTAACGTAACCATAACAACATCATTGTGACATCATCGGCAGATGTTAGAAATGTGCAGGTGTACGACGTGAGAGCGTGCAAAGTGTTCGAAAGCACTTTATCTAAAAAAACTTTGGAAGCTTGTAAATTAGGTCTGAGGATCCTGATAACAGATGGTGGATATTTAAAATTCCAAATTTCTTTAAAAGACCTTCAACTGTTTTCAGTAAACAGTTTACAGTGATGCAATATCTATTACATTTTGGTTAAAAGAAAAAAAAAAAAAGTACTTTCTTGGGGGGGTTCTGGTACTTCTGTATTATTACGAATCATGCAAGTCAGAGCTTTGTAGAAAACAATAAGGTTTTCCAGTCTTGATTACTACTTGGAAGCAGGTGAATGGTCTTTCCATGAAACCTCCTCCCAAAGCCACGGATGACACATCTCAGGCACTCCTCAGATGTGGAGTAACTGCTTCATCTAGTATTATCACACTCTTTCTTGTATTGCAGCTGTGACTCAGTGTGACAGACGAGCATTGCACAACTGGTTTTCTTAGTTATTGATGTAGAAAAAGAACAGCATTTAGTCACACTGCCAGATAATTCCGGCCTATTTAATGGATGAAATTTGACGTGTCCATTTTCTGCATACTGATTTACGAGCTGCAGGTCAGAGTTCATTCGTGGCTTTGGAGAAACCGTCACAGGGTGACTTCCCATCTAAAGCAGCTACGCAAGGCTCGTCACATTATGAATCATGAATTTCTAATTCAGAATCTGGTGAAGTGCTATGTTCTAAACCTACGCTGCTCGGCCATGTGTCACAAAACTTGAGTTTGCCCGGCCCGAGCGCACCGCTGTGGTCATTTCTACCCCCGGATGATTCACACTTCTGGTACGACCATGCGGTGAGAACCGTGTGCATATACTACTGGCCCTCCACCTCCCTGCTGTGCTGTGTGTCTCTCACACACACACACAGACACACACACACACATACTCGAAGAGGCTGAGCAGCACATATAAGGAGCTGAACTTCTCTCAATGGGAATTATGACCATATTTAGAGCGGCCTGCAGACTTGTTTGTCTTGGCCGTAGGCCTCTCTAACAAGTGGTCTCTCTCTCGCCGAAAGCCTCGCCAAATCCGATGCGTAAACTTACAACACTGTTGGACGACAGCGCAAGCCAAGACTCTCAAACATGGCGCTCAAGCCCAGCACCTCCGTGTCACCGTGTGCAATCCGATCCAGATGTGCCCAGATGTGTACACCATGCCATTTCCCCCCCCTCCTCGTGTTGCTTGAGAAGCACAAATGCTCCACTCTTGAAGCGTACTTGGTGAAAAAACAGAAGAAACTCCCAGAGAGAATGGGCAGCTGAGGCAAAAGCCATGTCTATTTTCCTTGAACTCTGTGGCTTTTACAAATAGCAGCATTGCCCCGGGCTATTTCAGGGCCTTTCCAACACACAGCTATTTTCTGACACAAAGAGTCAGCTTCCCATCATGTTGTTTTAGAGAAAAGAAGACATTTGCTTCCAGTATCATTCAGAAATGGGGGGGATGCTCTCTGATGCTGTCTTCTCTCATGTCTTCAATTCCTTCAAAATGGAAAACACTCTCTTCAACATTATGTGGCACTCCATCCATCCATAACTTGTTAATGTTAATGGACGGACATGCCTGCTCTGGACCCCTTTATATCTAATTTTCAGAGCTTTTTATTGTATTTGCAGGCCGTGCAGGAAGACCCGAGTGAAGGTCGGGCAGATGTAGAGCAGTGCACGGGTTCATGTGTTACCTGCATGTATTTGTGGGATATGTGCCCCTGCACAATGAAGGTAAAACACAGCTCTACAAACATCTAAAATATTGGCATGTATGAGTTATTATAAGAAATTTCCTCACTGTTGCTGACTGGGAACTTGTACCACTCATTTTTATTAAAAAGTATTTCCTACTGCTTTCCATTGCTCCTTATGTTACAGCCCCTCTTTTCTACATGTCCTTGTAAGCCAGGGATCTGTACTCTATGACTGCCAGAATCAACAGAGACCTTATTTCCTCTGTTTGGGCACACCACCCCTTCCCCACAGATCCCTTCAAGATATCTCAACATGTAGTTACAAGGCATGAAACGAAGAGCAGCTGTAATACTCACCCAAATCCTCCATGATAGGATCTCAGCCGACTGTTTCCCTCTTTGTGACACAGCGCAGACACCATTAATCAGTAGTGATGACCGTGGATCACAGCTGGATAGAAGGTCTCGGCGCTATTGTCTGCGTCGGTCCTGAATAACTTCTTGGGCACCGTTATCCGCCAACAGAAGGAGGAGGAGGAGGAAGAGGAGGAGGAGGGCGTCCCGTCTCTTTTTTTTCCAACACGGCTCTCTTCCTGTGTAATGCCTACCAGGACCTCAGAGCGAGGAAGGCGTAGTTAAATAAATGCGGTTACAAACTCGCATTCCCCGGACACGAGACGTCACCCTGGACATTCCTAGTCCATATTTGGGATCGAAAATTAAGGATTTAGTGGCTCTAAGAGAGGACGCGCCGCTGCTTCTGCTGCAAGCGTGTAGTTCTGAAAACAGAAAATATTGGAAATGACGCTCATTTCTCCGGTTTTGTTTTCGTTTTCAGGGTTTTAATAACAGGACCTTCCCATTTTTGGTTTCTTTACGTACTTGTTTCATTTCCGTGTGCGTGCATAGGACTAAAAATCCAACACAATATTAGTGAGATATTAGTGATTCACACTTTGAAAGGGTTTTTTTCTTTTCCTTTTGGGTGTGTGGGGTATTTTTTTTATAAGGCTATAGAAAAAGAACAGAAACTATTAGGCTCAAAAATACGCGTATCCCAAAGCCAGTTTTCAAAGTTTTCTCCGCTCAGTGTCAGGATTGGGATATATCCAGTTTTTTATTTTATTGAATTTTATTTCAATTCTTAAGTCAGACTTATTCGAATTAATACACACTAAAAATTTAAATTAGGAGAAACGGAAAAGTCACCTGAAATAAAAGAACTTAAGCGATAGTGTACAAAGCAATAAAATAAAATAAGAATGTGCAGGAAATGACTTTCGTTGTATCCTTTGTCAGCACAACCAGCCTGGTGAGGCTTTTTATTTATTGGAGATGTTGTCTCTGTCGTCTTACTCTGAAAGTAAAACTATTACTAAAACGTTTTCAAATAATAAAAACTTTTTTTATTAACTATTCTATTTTATATTTTGGCAACTGGATGCAGGGTTAGTCAAAGCGTTACAAAGCGTAAGTTGTAGAATTGACAGCAACCTGTTTACAGTGAAACTAACTTGGAAATAATTAAGATTTTTTTAAACTAAAACTCCCATCTTACTGGTTATATGGTTTTCACACTGAAACTGCACAGCTTATGATCATCTTGTTGCTGTATTTCCACTTTGACATGTATCACTCACCTTAATATCGCTGCAGACCAAATCCATTCCCAGCGCTCCCTGACAGCACCGGTCTCACCTAGCAGGACAGAAAAGGTGGCAGAACGGGACCAAGGTACAGAGGCCCAAACCAACAGCCCTTCCTAAAAATCATCACAGATCAAAACCTGGACTCCGTATGAGAGTGCTCCCTGACACCATTTTTGTGATTGTTTTATGACAAAAGCTTTATTTAGAAAAATAAAGGCTAAGAATGAATGTGTCAGACTTTTGAAGGAGCACGACACTGGTAAATTATGTTAAGGTTAGTGATGTAATGTTAACTATACTCAGATGGTGGTGGTGATGCAGAAACTTCTTTCACGGTTAATGTTTAGACGTGCCACTGCAGGGCGTAGTAACCTATGGTCGTATTACAGGTGGCGGTCTGGCAGCTGTGCATCAGCTGTGTTTCACTCTCATGGACCCTAAATAGAACTAAAATCATCTTTAATGCCATAATTTCTACTTGTGGTGTTTTCTGCTACGAAAAGTCCAAAGCCCTAATCCCTGCTGCATTCCTCTGGTTCCAGGTAAGCTTTTTACTCTTGCAGCTTCAGGTTGTTTTAACATGACAGTGATATGGTGAAAAACAACCCATTAAGTGACTCATTCCAGTCACTTAACTGGACCTCTACACTACATTTTTGCAGGCAATGCCTTTTGGAGAATTTTAATTAGTGTAGAAGTTAGGACCAAATATCAACAGCTTAAAATAAACCTGGTGCTTTTTGGATACCTCCTGGAGGTTTGAAGGGGGGCGTTTTTGTTGATTTGAGCTTTAATTTTACGGTGAATCTATATTATAAAAGAAAAACTGTCCATCCTGTTCTACAAATCCCAGAAAGAAAATAGCAGTTTCACAGTTTTTAACATATCACAGAATAAAAAGCACAAGTGTAAATAATACAATTTAAATATGACAATTTGTTATACCTGCTTACTGTGCATGCCGGCTCACATATGGGCTGGACAGAGGCATTGTTAACGTCACTATCACACCTGTATATGAGTTTTGTGACTTCTACATCATCAGTGATTTCGATTTTACCCCCAAAACAGAAACACATTTTTTGAGCGATACATAAATCAAATGAAAAAGCAAATATGATGCAAATTAGAACTCACATATGCAATTTAATATTTAAGTTCTCTTTTTTTTAATTTGTCAAGGATCAATAAACACTCCTTTGTCAAAAAGTTAAAATTTTCTGGAAATTATTTCATGGTTCAGGCTTTACATGGTTGTAAGAATCACTGCTACAGCCCTGCCCAGTGCCTCCAACACAGATCAATACACTGAATTACTGATTTATTCATTAAATACTGACACAAACTTAAAAAACATAAAAAAACAAACAAACCAAAAAGCAGTCAGAGTAAAAAACCAAACAGGAAAAACTTTTAATTAAGCAAGATCACAGTTACAGGCTATGCATGTGTAATAAGGGGAAGATGCCACGTAAGTGTTGGTGACTTGTGATGTGTGCATTTACAAAATGAAAAGTTTAACACAAGAAACGCTCCTCCTGTGTATATACTGTATGTCACAGACAGAATATCCTTTGACCAAACAACTAAAGAAGAAGAAAAATAATCCCTCTGCTGTCCAAGAGGTACCTGCCTTTGGTCTCAGTGCGTGAAACACAACAAGGGACTAACGCGTGAAACAAACCGAAGAAACAAAATGATGATGAAAACAAAAATGAACGCAACTATCTTACAGACATTCTTCCTGGTTTACGATCGAATCAGAAATGTACAACGAAAAGTGGGAATCAGACCAGAGAAACGAATCAGTGGTAGGTCTATCTGCTTCTGTGAATGTAAAGCCTTTGTTTTGAGTTTGTTCATGCATTTGCTGATTCACACACTGGACTTTTACCCATGCATGTTAATTCTAGAGCACTGTGACACACAACTACGCCTCCACCCTTTCCAAAATATTAATGATAATAATTAGAATAACTCAACACATACACACACACGCACGCATACACACAATCACACTTTCCAAACCAACTTCTTCACTCGGTGCTTAGGAGCAAATTCAAGGAGCTGAACTGCATGTGATGTGGAAATCAATAGAGTTAAAAAAACAAACAAACAAACAAACAAACAAAAAAACAACAAAAACGTGTGGGGGGGATGTTGAGATGACAACATGAAGGTAACATGGATAGGCTTGGTTACCTAAAACGTCCCCATCCAATCAAATGAAACTATTTTACACATCCTCCACCCCGCTACTTCTTCACCGCAGTTAATCTGCACACTGCCATTTCCATCCTTCCCGCCGATGCTCGCTTCCTGCCTCTGCCATCACTGCACTGCCTGTTCATTAGCAGTGCTACCAGAGTCCTGAGGCTTCATCACATCAGGGAGTTCCGGGGGGCTGGAAAAGGCCTCGATGTGCAGCTGCTCAAACATCTCATCTGCAGGGCACAGAGACAAGGAAGCATGAGCTCCATCGTGACAGCAGAGTTTAATGTGGCTGCACATAATAAAAGGTTGCTGAAATGAATCTTTACTGTAGAGCAAGTGTATCCAGGGGAAAATCCTTCAAAACAGATTCATGCTCATGTAACTAAGGACAAGCTTTGCTCAATGCACTTAAAGGTAGAAGTGCATAATTTGAGCCACAGCTTTAAGGCACGGGGACTCGGGTTACACACAACACATTTTAATGCCGCTGAGGGCCCTTTGTGTATGCTCTTAAATATAACTGCTGGTAAATCCACGCTGAAAATCTACAATGAGTCTTCTTGAGTTAGTTACAGAATAAAATCACACCTTAATTTTTAAGGAATGAGTTTTGAAGGAGAAGCTACCTTGAAGCTTTCTTTTAAGTGACACACAATACACTCATTCAGTGATGCGATTTACAGTACTGTGCAAAAGTCTCGAGCCACCTCTCATTTCTTAAATAAATACAGTATGAGAGGCAAAAAGACTAAAAAAATATATATATGTATTTTTAAAAAAATAGAAAAGTAGACATGTTGTTGTGCTGAAGACCACAGATTACAGTGCAAAAGAATGGATTAGTCAGTTATTCTTCATGGTTGTCTACTGAAAAACACTGTTGCTAAATGAGATCAGTGATGGTTTATTAAGAGAATAGCACAAACGTTTTCCACCACTCGTGCTACTAACATAAAAAAAAAAAGAGTCATACTTCTTGGTAAAACAGAAAACTACTCTTTATGACAGAGGAAAATTTAGTACACATCAGAACTGAGAACATCACTTGATTCTCAAATTGTATTCCTTCTCAATAATTACACTGTTTCCAGGATTACATGTAGCATATAACCTTTTATGAATCTTCAACTCAAATACTTTAGAACAGGGGTGGGGAACTCCGGGCCTCAAGGGCCAGTGTCCTGCAGGTTTTAGGTATCACCCTGGGTCAACACACCTGAATCAAATGATCAGTTCATTATCAGGGCTCTGGAGAACTTGAAGACATGTTGAGGAAGTAATTTAGCCAACAGAACAAGCAACAGTGCTTAAGTGTCTGTCTTCCCAGAATGATGCTAGGGCCAGTGCACTACTTATATAATGTAACTGTGCAAAAGAAAAGGAAAAATGCCTTTAATTTGGCACAGGACTTATCAGAGGAAAGCAGAGTTTCTGTGACAGTTTGAAGGAGATTGCACAATGTCAATTTCCAAGCATCACAACCTGGGGAATAAATAAAAACCCTTACTTGAGCTTCAGAACAAAAACTTCAAGATTCACCCTTCCTAAAGAAATAAAAAGATAGCTTGCTTGCGAATACTTTGAGTCCTTTCTTTGCTCAAATGGAATTAAATCTGTTAGGTTCACATAAAAACACCAGCGCGTCTGACATGAACAAAGCAGACTGCCAACATGACACATTAGTTCCTTAAGGAGAAAACAGTGAAACTATAAGCTGGCCAAGTATGTTGCCTGACTCAAATCCAAGAAAACACTACTGGGGTATTTTTAAGACAAAAGGAGAACAACACAGGCTCTCCATGTTAAAGAAACTGTCTCTAAAAAAAGGAAGAACATCTCTATATAAAAACAAGGAACAATGGTATCATCCACCAAATGTAAAGGTGGACATCTCAAATTATCTCAGTAATAAAAGGTGTGTTTCCTACAGGTGAGTTCCTATAGTGAAGCCCGTATTTTAATAAAGTAAACTGAGGTATTTTTAGCTGCTCCCTTATTTCCCAAGAAGCCGCCTTAATAGAGGGAGCCACATGTTTGATTTAGAACAGATTTTACACCAAATACCCTCCCTGACGTTACCCTCCCATTTATCTGGGCTCGCACTGGCAGTACACAAGCTTGCAACCCCCTGAGGCAGGATTTGTGTCTCCTCAGAAGGTCATTCACATGTCTTAACCACTACACCGCTACTTTAACACTGTAACTCTAAACTGTTCTAATTTTAAATAAAGAGTAAATACATGACAGTTCAACTCTGAGAACGATTTTTATACTAAGATATTTAAGCAATGGTTCATAGGACTGTACTCATTTTTGCTGTGTAGTGTACCTCTGATCTTTAAAACCAAACAAACAGCATAACCACAACATACCATTAATACGAAAGGCCAGACCGACTGTAGCTGGGGCTTGAGGTCTGGCAGTCTGGTTGGTGAATCCACAGTCACCCAGAGTTTTGCTATCCTCTAGCAGCTGATCATCCTGTAATACAAAAATATCATGACCTCAGAATATAAGAAGATAGTCCAACTAATATGCAGAGCGTGTTTCTGATAGAAAATATTTAAGTAAGCAATGTTTATTTACAGAGTTACAAATTACTGCACAGGAAAACAAGTGAAAACTGGGAATAATCACAATAAAATATATTAGATACTTAAAACATAGTTCAATAGCAATACAAAACCAAAAATATTACAACACAATCTAAATACTTAAACCAAAAAGGTTTCAACGACTTTTTCATGAAGTCTAAAGAGCGAGCTAAATATAGCTGGAGTGGCAGACTGATCCATAGTCTTGGCTGCCACAGACTGAAAGGCTCTATACCCCAGTCTACAATCTTATATGAGGAACAACTAATGTATTTTGAGCAAGTGAGAAGCAGTGTGTTTAATGAGAAACTGAGATTAGTAGTCTGAGCTTGATTTAGTGCTCTGTATGTAAATATGAGAATTTTAAAACGAATTCTAAAATCAACTGTGAGCCGACGTAAAGAGCATAAAACAAAGAGAATGTGAGCACATCTGTATTAGGGTCTGGATGCAGCATTTTGTATCATTTGGAGGTATGAAAGAGATGATTAATCTAAGCGGGTAAATAGGGTGTTCCAGTAATATAGGCACGGAGACACAAATATATGAACAATTTTCTCCAGTCCAGCATGGAAGACCATAGCTTACAATTTGGAAATCTTCCTTTAATGAAAGAAACCAGAAAATGACATAAAATATTACAGAGCGATTACAAACACTAGACTTCAAAGATGAACAAAAGGAGGCAATCGCTTGACAGGTTCTTGAATATATTTTAGGAGGAGTTATAATCCTGGTCTCAGTCTCACTGAAGATTAAAACAAGGTAACTGCTGGAAAGCCAGACATTAAATCATTATAAACAATTAGCTAGGGTGGACAGTCTATCCAGCTGGTGAGGCTTAAAAGACATTTCAGCATGGAAATGACAAGTAATGCCCCCGAAAGATTTGAATGATCCCAGCTAAAGGAAGGATGTAATAGGCCCAGGTTTGAGCCTTGTGAAACTCCACAGGTTAGAAAAGCTATTTGAGATCAAGCAATATGAGCACAGAACAATGTCCCACATCAGATGCCAGCTTTTAAAAACCTGCCTGAAAGGGATCAGAAATCTGTCATAGGTAAAAGAATCTAAATAGATTTTCCACAACTGCAAATTTTTCTAATAATTTCCTATTCAATGGTAATTTTGAAATAGGTCAATAATTACCAATATTTACCATGAGGTTGAAGTTTGTTGGGGTAATATTCAACTACTGTGAATGTTAACATTAACACTGGCTACATTCTGGCAAAATTAAAGTGCACATTTAGTCTTTCTGATGCTGTAAGCTCACTTTGTAGAGTCGCTGGTCCTCGGGTGGTCTTTTAAGTATTCCCTCGACAATACGCTTCAGCTCATAGACAGTGGTGGACTCCTTGGCATCTGTGAAGATTGTGGTCTTGTGACGCCGGATCATTAAGAACACGTCCTGAAAGGAAAAGAGGGGGGCACACAATGTAAAAACCAGCTACAGTTGCTCATTTACCAAGAAGTTGAGGATTGGGTTCTATGAAACGTTACTCCACATTAAGAACGTCTATCCACAAAGATATAGTTCTTGAGTAAATATACATTATGACCAACAATAACCCCGTTTTACTAGACAAAACATCTCATTAGGCCACGAAACTCGTTAATATTGCATGCCTATCCGGAAACTGCTTAAACACTTAACCTGACTGTACAGTAAACGCGAAGATTGTTAAAAGGTTATATTACATGAAAATTTGATAGCGGATTCTGTAATAGATATTCTGATAAGTGTCACTTCGTTTATTCATACGCTAGCAAATAACAGTGAACAGTGTGAAGCAGACGTAGCTCTGGGCTAGCGCGATATTAGCCGACACGTCAACTGTTTTGACAGTTCGGTGGAAAACAGCCCTAGATAACACACGGAATAGGTCTGACAAATACAGTACACACTCAGCTAACCACATGATATTGCCTGGATTAATTAGCTACCTAGCGTTACAGCATTTCCAAGGTTAGCCGAGCTAAGTTCCCTCGCTAGCTACACCCCCTCGGTTATGGATGGAAAGGCTAAGCTAGCAGAGCAAAAGTGAAATTAACATTTCTATAGCCAACAGTATCCGCTGTTATTATCACGTTAATACGTTTGAACACATCGCCGAACGTTAATAGAGTGTCGAAATCTACGTACGACTCTCCCGAACTAATCGGCAATAATATTAAAGTTACCATTTCAAGTGGTCAGCTAGCTAGCCAGTTACGCCAGCTCTGTGTTTTGCAGCAAAAGCCCAGACTGCACTGCTCTCGGATATTGCGCAATGTACATGCGCAACTCGTACATTCCGTATTCACGGAGACCAGCTACGCAGCGCTACGTGAGAGTTTCAGAATTTGGCGCGAGTTAGGTTGACGCTTGAAGGGTGTACGCGCAGGGTTTGGATAGAAGAACGCTGTTTTGAAACCTGTCGTCAAAAGTGGACTATGGTCTGCGAGGTAACGTTTTTTAATTCCGCTTTAACTAAATAGTTAAATATAAAATGTCAGTTAGAGTAAGTTATCTTCACGCGGGTTAGCCAGCTAATCAGGCTGTGTTGTCATGTTTGTTTTGTTCCGCCCGGGGTTAACGTTAGCCACAAGTGTTTAGCTGCGGTGACAGTTGTCATTGCTATAAACTAATGGACAGTATTTGTGCTTCGAGTAATGTTACGTTAACAAAGCGAAAAGTTATGTTGGAAAAATTAATCAGTTGTGTTTTATCAGCGGGTCTTTACTTTCCCCCTGACACCAGGGGCTGGGCTGGGCTGGGCTGGGAAAAGGAATACCTGTCTTCCTACAAATGGGTTTAGTATCAATGGATCGAGAGGACTGTGCCGATACCGATATCAGACAAAAGCTCTACAACCTGTCAAACCAGATGTACCAGGAGTAGTGCTAAATGGGTGGGGATCAGTCTACAAAGACCTATTTTTTTTTTTTGTTGTTGTTTTTAGTCTTCATAAATAATACCTTTTTGCCTTTGCTCTGTGGAGAACTAGATGAAAAGAAACCATTAAAACTGAGCACTAATTGTGAAAAAAAATCAACTTCCAGTTCTGGTGAGGAAATTTATAAATACCCAATGTGGGAATGAATACCATGTTGATTTGGAGCTTTTAATGATTTATTTGAACTGTTGTTTTTCCAGGGTGGAAGGATTGTGCAGCAAACATCTTTAATTACCAAAAACAAAAAACTGGGTGCACAAGTTTGAATTTATTTGGGATTTTCTGTAATCCTGTGTGTTCACTTGTGTTGTCAATGATCCCAATTACATATCAAAACTGGTTTAGGAATGGATAAAGCAGGCTAACCTGGAATGGCCTTCCCAAAGCTCTGACATCAACCCTGTAGAAAATGTACTGATTAGGCTTAAAAGCAGAGTCTGTGCCAGGAAACCAACTAATTTAAATGAATTCTGTCAAGACGAGTGGTCAGATATCCAACCACAATTATGCCAGATGCTTGTTGATGGGTACCAAGGGGGTCTAATCGAGGTGCAACTTGCTCAGGGACATTTAACCAAATATAAGTGGCGGAATATACTCTTGACCTTGTGTGTATTAGAGAAAATCTAAAATAAATCCAAACTCGTTTACCCAATTCTTCTTTTTTTACAGCCACTTAAGATGTACGCTGTTAAATCATTCAACTATGAAAAGAGAGTGTATGTAAAATTCTCACCACATCTACATATATGTAGCTGTATGTATTGCTTATGTTTACAATTTTTACTCTTGACTGTTACAGCTTCCTGTCTTTATAGTAAAGAACAGAAAAGGTTGACACAATGTCTGTGGCGGTGGAAACTACAGTGCCGAGGGTGGCTCTCCCTCTTCCAACCCACTTCTCCCACGCGGAGCAGTCCTTCTCTCTCAAAAAGCGCCGGCTGCCTTTTTCCTCGTCGTCTACGTCAAACTCATCCTATTATTCCCCTGCTCGTCTCTCAAATTCTTTGCCTCCGCTGCCACCATCTAAAGGATGCCCCCCGCTGAGCAGAATGTTTCCTCAGCATCAATCCCCCTGGACACCCCTGTCTAATTCCCTCAGTAAATCTCCAAATTCTGCGTATGATCCCAGCAAACAGCAGTCCTACTTCAATCAGTGCTTTACTAACTTGGGCCTGCTGGGGAGGGGATCATTTGGAGAAGTTTACAAGGTGAGCAAAACACAGATTTAAATAAAGAGAGTTATATAATAACATAATATATTTGGTGTTGCTGTTTCTTCACATCAATGAAACTGGAAAATTCAGGATTTTAAGTATTTGTTTGTTTATTTTTCCAAAAGTTGTAATTTCTGGATATTTTCTTTTCTCTCTCCAGGTGCAAAGCAACAGAGATGGTCGTCAGTACGCAGTCAAACGCTCTGCTCAGCGCTTCAGGGGTAACAGTGAGAGGAATCGGAGCGTCAGGGAAGCCAGGAATCACGAGCACCTGTGTCCTCACCCTCATATTTTGAACTTCGTGGCTGCCTGGGAGGAGTGCGGCCGACTCTACATCCAGACAGAGCTGTGCAGCACCAGCTTGCTGCATCACGCTGAGAACCAGCCTCCTGGCCCAGGTCTGCCCAAAAACAGTTTGTATCAGCTGTGATTTTGTATAAAACTTCTACATCCTCGTTCATGCTGACTTGTGTTTTTTGCTTGTAAACAGATGAGCCTGCTGCTTGGGCCTACCTGTGCGATCTCCTCTCAGCACTGCAGCACTTACACTCTCATGGCTTCGTGCATCTGGACCTCAAGCCCGCCAACGTCCTCATCACCGCCTCTGGTCGTCTGAAGCTGGGCGATTTCGGGCTGCTGCTTGAGCTCAAACAGATGGGAGCTGCAGGGGAGAAATCAAAGGACGATGTTCAGGAGGGTGATCCCAGATACATGGCCCCCGAGCTGCTGCGTGGGGAGTATGGACCTGCTGCAGATGTTTTCAGGTACATATGTGATTCATTATGTACAGATGTGACTGATCTGATTTGAAATAAGTGTCTAAATATTATCGCATCCTTTTTTATTTAGTTTGGGGGTTTCCATACTGGAGCTTGCCTGTAATATCGAGGTTCCAAATGGTGGCGAGGGGTGGCAGCAGCTCAGGCGAGGCTGTCTCCCCACAGAGTTTACCAACGGTGAGATCTGCTCTAGGAGGCCTCATCAATTTCCTCGTCTGATATAATGATTTTTCTTTTAAACGTCCATGTGTGATTGCAGGCCTGTCAGAGGAGCTTCAGACAGTCCTACAGATGATGCTGGCCCCAGAGCCGTCTGAGAGACCCACAGTCTCTGAGCTTCTTGCCCTCCCCTCTGTTAGGAAACGCAGGTGGAGGAGACGCATGTATCTTATGGCTGCTGAGACGATGCTGACACTGGCCTCCCTGTGTCAGGTAACAGAATCACTAAATCCTTTAAATATTAATCTTTTAGGATTGATTATTTTGATTAACAGTTTAGTAAAATGTCCTTGTAAGGATGCCACAGCATTAAAAATAGAATAACTTTATTGTCCACATAATGGGCAGCTGTTTTCGGTTCACCAAGCCACAAATCAACCAATCAGTTCATGAATCCTGGGAGATATTGGCCCACATTCATAGATATGCATATCTATAAATTCAATACAACTATAGAAATACACCACAGCATCTTATTATTTAGCATGCTGATTGCATTTGGTACAAATGATCCCTTATACCCCTTTAGCTAGAGGGACCCTATAAAGTTGTCCTGAGGGCATTAATTCAAAGTCAGAATAATGAGGGTGTTCACGGTCAGCAACAATAGACCGAGCTTTCCTGAAGATAGTCTGATGACACAGCTTAGCCAATAAAGTTTGTTGTCAACCAATCATTTTTCCAGAAATTCTGACAATCCTGTTTATTTTCTTACTGTGTTCCTGTTTGCCACAGTCAAGTTACCAAACCAGGCTGAGATACTGAACGTAAAATCAAGCTGACAAACTCTTTCCAAAACGTTGTGCCTAACTCTGAAACCTCTCGACGTCCTGATAACAATGAATCTCTGATTAGCTTCCTTGTAAATGGATAAAGCATTAATCATAAAGTTGATCTTGCCATCAATATATCAATATATATAAAGTGGAAAACCTGTCCATCGGGTCTGTGTTATTCAAGACAAACACGTGTTGTGGACATTAATCAACAAATAACAAGATTTAAACCTCTCTTTCAACCTATGAACCTGAACAAAATAGTTAGAGTTCCTATAAAAACAAAAGACAATCATCAGCATATTTTAACATTTTCACATTCCCTGCATGTCATTTAAACAGAAAATAACAATAGTGATCGAACACACCCTTGAGGATCCCCCGTACTAACAATGGTTTCACCAAATAAAACACGATTAATACAAAGCTTTTCAGATGATCAGTTAGAAAATCTCTAATCCAGTGAATCAGTCCTGAAGTTAATTTAGCCTGGCCAATTCCAAACTTTAGCCTTTAAAGTTTACTTTCCTCAACCTTGACAAATACATTTTTCTATATTTTCTTTTCTTCATAGATCGTAGTCTCCTTTGGGTGTAGATTCCTCTCCTTCTTTCGCTTGCCCTTCCTCCCTCATTGGAACAATCCAGCTCCCTGCACTCCTCCTAAAGACAGTTGGGACAGGGATTTAACCCTGCCTCTCAGTGCCATGCATACTGACTCCGGGACCCCAGAAGAGGATGCAGTGTTTTTTCATCCCACAGACCCAGAACTGTCCCCCACCTTCTCACAAAGGTAGAGAATTATCACATCAATAGGATGGAAGAAAAATTTTAAGTGAGTATATTTGTTCTGTTTAACTCTCCTTTTTTATCTTCCTTTGTTTTCATGTCACAGGGTAAAATCCAGATTGTCTGTAGAGAGCACATCCACGCCTCTCCCGGGCTCGCCAATGCGCTATCACCAGAGTCCTGCCCACACACCCACTCACTCAAACCTTAGTGGCTGGTTCTCATGTAAACTTGCTCAGACCCCTTCCAGCATCCACACTAATGGCTCCTGCCGCACACTGACACCCAAAGTGAGTCCCATACATGCCGAGCTGGACGCAGACCCCTTCCAGAGCTTACACTCTCCATCCACCAAGTCCTCACAGCGGCGTGGGCGCAACTGGGTCCAAGTGGAGGAGGCCGTACCTCCTCGACCCAGCTTGGAACCAAAGAACCTGCTCAGCTTGTTTGAAGAAACTGCTCTGGAGGGGGAACGATGAACACAACACTGCCTTTATCTCATTCATGAGTTTTTGTGTGAAAAATGTAATGTGACAAAGACCTAATGTATTAATGTAATAAGTTTACTAGCTTGTAAATATTTTTTTTGCCATTTTGTAACAGCTTCTTTTAATGTGCATTTGAAACAAAAAATGAATTTAGGGGAAAAGGGTTGGATGTGTACTCAGACCTTAGAACACTTTTCTTTCTTTTTTGGTTTGTGCCAGTGTAATCAGTTGCTGAAACGACTCGTGACTGTGACTCTGCGTTGTTTACCTCGTGAGATACAAAACAAAGCTAGCAGAGTTTGAACTTGTGGAGCATGTTGTGACTATAAAGCACCTCAAAATATGACATGACTGGTGTTTCTTTGTTCTCTAGACTTGTGTACATTACAGTTTGATATAACAGGCTATCCTTTGAGAGTAGTCATCTGTTCTCTGATTGGATAGTAAAATTTGTGATTGACAAGACATTGACCAATCAGCTGAAAGGAAGAAAAATCGGGTCAAAACTCGTACTTGTAAGTTGAAACTTGAGTGCAGTTTCCCACGTATTTTTTTTTTTGTGCTTTGTATCTGTAACCAGACCTTAACAAAAACAACTTGTAACTTGTGTAAATATTTTTACACACACAAATCTTTTTCTTACGCACACACAAATTCTTATCTACAGATGCACAAATATATATACGCATTCTGATTTACAAGTACAAAATATTTATGACCATAATTTGAGCCCATAGGACAGTCAACAGAAACACATTTTTCATAGTGCATGTTTGAGGTACAGTATATTTGAATTTTAGTAAACGCAGTACAGCTTTGTGGTGTTATGTTTTGAGCCCTTACCAGTAGGTGGCAGCAACGGGCCTCAGGAATGCTTCAAACCCATGAAGGGGACGCTGCCGCTTTATTGCTGTCGCGCTGTTTATTAAACCGTTTTAACACCTGACCCGGTTTACAGCAGGAAAAGCTTCACACAAAGATGTTCGGCGGACGCACTGGCTGCCATTTTTAATCTACCTGCAGGAATCATTTTAAAGGGAAACGATTACCTGCATGAGTGTTAATATTTTAAACAATTCACGATTGCAGTTTGAGCGGCTGTTGAGACTGCGCATGCTTCATGGGATCGCATTAAACTCAAGGTATGTGAGCATTCGGCTTGTTAATAACTGGTAGTAAAAATGCACTCCCGTTTTTTCTGCTTTCCTCTTAAATAATACATTCTGCTATTTTTTTTTTTTTTTTTGTTCTTTGTTGCATAAATATCCAATCGCCATTATTTCTTTCATTTATCTAAGTGGAAATGTGCAGAACACATGTTGCATCCTGCAAAAGTCTGTTAAATATGCTCCTTAATTTTTTGTCTTCTTAGTCCTTAAAGATGGCCAAAATTGAGCGCCTTAATGTTCGAGTGGAAAAGCTCCTGTCTAAAGTAGTACAGGAGGTTCTGGATGTGGTGAAAGAAACTGTGTGCGAGTATCAGGAGAAAACTGCCAGAACCCAGAGAGAGAATCAGAGCCTGAAGAGGAGACTGCAGGAGCTGCAAGACAGAATTAACCTGGAGAGCAATGGTAAGAAAACAAAGGATCCAGCTGTGAGTACAAGTGGTGAAACAGCTGGATTTAAACTTTTTTAAAGTAGTTTAATGTGTGTCTTCCTGCAGGATTGGTGCCAGAAATGTTTTCATCCATCCCAGCAGACATGAAAGAGAAAGAAGAGGTGGTCATCCCTGTTGATAAAGACACTGAGTCATTAGGTGCTTCCTGCTTTTCCCCTGACCGTGCAACAGAAAGCCTGGGAAATCTGAAAACAAAGACACATGATGGACAGTCAGCCTCACTATTAAACCACGAAAAACCCTTCATTGCACCTCTGCATTCTGAAAATGACCAGAAAACGAAAGTAGAGCCTGCATCAGATAACGATGGCTTGCGTATTGTGAATTATTTTTATTGCGATCCATCAACGAGCACTGCAGGACTCGGAGGTGAGTCTGCAGTTTTCTACATTGATTCAGAACGTGACGTACAGGAGCCAGCGAGACACATCAGTGCAAACGATGCCGGAGAAGAAAACCAAACCAACACAGAAGTGGGCTGCTCGTCCTCAGCAGAGAAACTGCAGAGAAACGTCCGAAAACACTACAGCTGCTCTCTCTGCGGTCGCACCTTCAGGCATGCAGGTGACTATAAGAAACACAACCGGGTGCACACAGGGGAGAGGCCGTACTGTTGCTCGGTGTGCGGCAAGCGCTTCAGCCAGTCGGGGTACCTCACAGTACACCTGCGCTACCACACAGGAGAGAAGCCGTTTGCCTGCAGCCAGTGCGGGAAAAGCTTCAGTCACTCAAGTAACTTAAAGAAGCACCAGCAGACTCATCTGTGAAGGCTGGTGGGTTTTTCAAGGTCAGCTAAAAACATATAAAGTGGTTAATGTGCCTTCTTCACAGAATAGACTGCCTCTTAGGGAGCACTTGTGTTTTCCTGAGCTGCTGTTGTTGGTCAGATTTTGTTTGTTCCATTACTAGATTTTGAAGCATGGAGTCTGTAGTGTGTTTCTGTATTGTGATCTCCAAATAAAATAATTAGCTGATCAAATTCTTTTGGTCCTTCTGTGTGGTCCATTGCAATATTTGAGACTGGTGCACAATTTCTTTTGAATCAGTCTCAAAACCAAAATTGTATTGTTCTGAATCATCAGACTTAAAGGCACCTACTGGAAGCCACAGCTCATTTCTAAAATATATCCACCAATGGGGATCTCTTCTACTTATTCAGTTCAGGGTCACTTATTTAATTTGATTACTCTGTGATGCTGTAACATATTTCTTTAGCAGGTATGGGTTATTAATGTTACCAAAGACCCACATGGGAAACTGAGACTGTTTTGGAGGACCTCAGCAATAGGATGAACTGAGTTCTCTTCAGAAAATAATTTGATCTCTTTATAATGTGCCACTGTTAGGAGTAGATTACAATTAGGGTCCTAATTTTGGCTTCTTGTAATAATTCTTGAGGTGTAGAGACAGTATTCATGCTTTTGTTGTGACTTCAGATATATATATGTGATATTTTATTTATTGGCTCTGTCATGTCACAAAACAATTAAGGGTTCAGGATGGCCTAATATAACAAAATAATTCACAATATCACAATTTATTGTATGATAAGAAGAAGAAGACAGAAGCGTTTCACTCGGACTTTTATTTTGAAAACAACCCCTCTGCACACGTGATCAGAGTTCTGCTTCCGGATGTTAAAGATTGTTTTTGCTGTTCGTGGATCTGCTTTGTTACATTTTGTCAGTTGTTTTTTTTTTTTTAAATAAATTATCTTTACAAGTTTGATAGGATAAATTACTTGTCATTAAAATCGATTTATTTATGTATATTTTTGCTAACACGATAACCTGATGACCAAGTGTTTGGACCTCTGGGATGTTTAAACGGAAAACATTGACATACGAAGCTAACTTCGGGACTAGCTTACAGGTACTCCTGGAGATTTAAAAATATTGTCGTATCTAAAACTGATATTAGTAACAGTTACAAGATAACACTGCCACGTATTTCAGGTTCTAGAAGATTAGTAACCATCATTTTACCTGTTTACAATGTTTTAAATCTCGGACCAAAATAAGGTGAATGTAGCTGAATGGAAGTGTAGTAGGAAATCATTTGATTGCGTTGCATGACGGTTTAATAACAGGACAGGTAATCACTGGTTTCTGAAAGAACAGGTGGCTCTAATTCGTTGTTTGAAATAACAGTTAACTGCACCCATCAGTGCTGTCATATACAATCACTGGGCACTTTATTAGGTACACCTTGTTTGCACCGGGTTGGACCCCCTTTTGCCTTCAAAACTGCCTTAATTCTTCATAGCATAGATTTTATTACCGGGTAGGCTGTAGTGTTTAAATTATGCTTGGTTGGTATTAAGGAGGTCAAAAAAATATTCCCCACAATGAGCAGTTAAGCAGGTGTACCTAACTAGGTGGTTGATGAGTGTAATCACCTAGCGGTAGCATCAACGGTATTGCTTATCATACATTTCTCCTTAATTAATATATAAAAACAGATGTGTTCTCATAAGTGGTGTTTCATTTCAGGATGTCTAAACTTGAGCGTTTGAACACCCGGGTGGCCAGACTCCTGACCGAAGCCGTGCAGGAGGTTCTGGAGGTGGTGAAGGAGACGGTGTCAGAGTACCAGGAGAAAACAGCCAGGACACAGAGAGAGAACGAGAGTCTGAAGAGGAGACTGCAGGAGCTCCAGGACAAGATACCAAAAGAAAGCACCCATGAGAACACATATAATTTTTGTGAGGAATTTATTATTACAGATAATGTAACATTTTTGTTCTGCTTAAGGTCTCTTATTCATGATTGCAAATTTCACAGCTGTCCTGACTACAAGTGGGCCATCAGCAGAGGAGTGCGACACAACAGCGAAGCAGGATCGGCGCATCATTCAGAAGCATGACTCGGATGTTGTTGCTCTCGCAGAGCAAAACAGCAACCAGCTCAACTATGTCTTGAAGCAGGAGACTAAAGAAAAAGACAGCCACAGCGGTATTCAGACACAAGCTGAGTCCAAGTTGGCGCAAACGTCCACAGACCACCACAAAGTACAGCTGGCAGATGCAACGCACAACTTAGAGGGGCAGCGTATGCCGTCTGAAACCAGGGACGCCGGCGCAGACCCTTACTCCAGCGCACTGTTTGGGTTAAACATGGCTGCTATCAAAAGTGAATCAGAGCCCACAGACTGCATGTCATCACAACAACCATGTCTTCAATCTCAGTACACCGGCTGCATGGATTTAAGCTGCAACTCCTCTCGTCACACCTCTACCGAGACCCTCAGGCCGCAAGCTAGCGCCGAGCCTTATGGACTCGTTTTTGTTCGTTCAAATCACATGGCACACAGGAGGCATGGATTAGCAAAGAACACCAGGGCCGGTTTGGACGGCAGACAGATCAGGATGGAGCACCTCAGGAGAGACGGCTTCCACTTGTGCGTGGTCTGTGGAAAGACGTTCAGCAGGGTGGGGAACCTGAGAATCCACCAGCGCTGCCACACAGGAGAGAAGCCGTACGGCTGCGTCCAGTGTGGAAGGCGCTTCAGTCAGGCGGGAGACCTGAAAAAACACAAAAGGGTCCACACGGGTGAGAAGCCGTACTACTGCAGCCAGTGTGGAAAGAGCTTCAGTCGAGGGGAGAACCTCAAAAGACACCAGAGGATCCACATCGGAGAGACGCTGCAGTTGCAGCAAGCGTGTCAGGAGCAGCGGTAGTGATTACAGCACGGAGTCGAGTGCACATCAATAAAATCAGCAGAGTTTTTTGTTTCTTTTTTAGAGATTTTTAAAGGTTGATTTTTGACCTGTGATCCTAGTTTTAGAAACAGTTGCAGTGTATTCAAATTGTTGCTAACTGGAGCTGTTGGACGGCTCCTTTGTTTGTCACGCTAAGCATGGAGAAGCCAGGCGTCTGTTTTTTACCCTCTTAACCAAATAGGGGAAGTCTTAAAAAAATGCATACTCTCTATATCTGATATATCTGGTATATCATATCCGTGCAGTGTTACTTTGGTGACACAACTCAACCGAGTGTTGAAATTGTAATAACAGACGGCAGCAGATGGGCTTCCATGCATTGTTGTAACTTGCAAGAATATATGTCAGTGCTCAAGAGAAGGATCTTAAACAGGAAGCTTCTGTCACCTTTCAGCTAATTACATTCTCAAGGTGCTACACAGGACATATAAATAAACACCGGGCATCAGTGTGGTTTACACAGGGTGTATCAAAAGAGTCATCCAATTTGGAAAGGCTGTATTTTTTAAAGAAACAGTGTTTCAGTCATTACAGGTGAACGACTGAACAGTTAAAGCACTTTGACAACAGATTATTCCTTTTGATACACCCTGTGTAATGAATAAAGCTAGAAATGTAAAAAGAAAGGCACAAAAGCATGCAGGTTTATATATAAATGTGAGCTTTTCATTTAGATCGAGAGATGTTAAGATTTTATTGGAGCTACATTTGAAACAGCTTGTAAAGAAACAAGAGTCTGTAAATCTTCAGCGATACATTTGTATGGCCTGTGAAATCTAATCGAACTTATGTATGCTAAAAATGTGTTTATATGTATGTCTTGTGAAGCTCCGAGGGAATGTGACTTCTAAAAGTTGGGTTGTACCCAAATGTTTCATAAACACTGCTGCTTCATTTAAAAAAATTTGATTATTTGCATTTTTTTTACATGTTTCTATGATATTATGAAGAACAATAATAAGCATTTTATAAGATTCAAATAGATGACCCCTCCCTGAACCTGGTTCTGCCAGCGGTTTCTTCCTGCTAAAAGGAAGTCTTTCCTCTCACCAAGTGCTTGCTCATCATGCTGGAAAATTGCCACCAGATTGCTCTTGGATCACGGGAAGAAGTTGGGCTTGGAGGACATTTGTAGGATAGTCAAAGTAATGATAATGATAATGGATTGCATTTATATAGCACTTTTCGAGACCCTCAAAGCGCTTTACAGTTCCTCTATTCATTCAGTCTGACATTCACACACTGGTGGAGGCAAGCTACAGTTGTAGCCACAGCTGCCCTGGAGCAGACTGACAGAGGCAAGGCTGCCATATCGCACCATCGGCCCCTCTGGCCATCACCAGTAGGCGGTAGGTGAAGTGTCTTGCCCAAGGACACAACGACCGAGGCTTGTCCATGAGTGGACAAGCAGAAGCCCAAAAGCTTTGATCGGCTTGAGAACTCTGATCATGCAGATCTCAAAAGCTGATATCCTGCATGCCACAAAGAATTGCAGAAGTTATGAAGAAGATGATGAAATGCTTGTGATTGTGCTTCTGTGCCATGGAAAACATGCAGGGGTTAAAGTTTCATTCCCACATCTTCGGTTAATGAGTAATGAATGTGCTGCAGTCTGGCGGTCCTTCCAGCTGATGCCATGGAGATACTTACTTAGGAAGAGTACTGTAGCATAAATGGAGTAACTGTGTTTAAAGTGGCAGGTAATTTCAAAGAGCTCAGCAATAAACACACAAACTGTCTGTGCAGCTTGGCTATGCAAGCTAAAGATACAGCTGCTATTTTTCAGAGAGAGAAAAAAGTGAATCTGTAATAAGATCACCCTCAGAGATGGAGAAAAATAATAAGAGGATGACGAGGTTATTTTCAAAAGCTATAAACTCAGAGAGCGACAGTTGACAAGCTAGAAATTTAAAGCTTTACATGTATTGTTACGTTAATGGTTCTTGTTCTGTTTTTGGTTTTTTTATCAGAAGCTAGATCTGTGCAGGATGTTTTGCTGTAGCTGAACGGTTATTTCAAGTTGTGAAACTTGAATTGGAATCATTTTGTGTTATGTAAATGGTATGAAAATATTACACAGTTCAGTGCAGGCTAAACTGCTATGTTAGCAGTGTTTACGTCCAGTGTACAGTACTGTGCTGTGTTGTGCTGCTGTAGAGCAGGCTGTGGTATTCGTGGCCACTTAAATTAGGTGAAGCAGTGGTGGAGATGGGTAACCAGGTGAAATATATGATATAAAACTCAGGTAAATTTACTTTGCTGATGCTTTTGCACTGATGAAATTCACCTTTATTTAAGTGAAATTTAACACAGTTTGATTTAAAAAAAAATGTAATTCTGAAGTTTAAAAACCACCAAGGTGGATCGAGGCTGATGATGCTGTTTAGCTTAAATTCTACCTTTCATGTTGCCTTTATACCGGCCAGGTGTTGAAATAACTGCTTCATAGGTCATGTTAAAATCACAAAAAACAGTTACTCTATCAGCTGACAGCCTGTACCCACAAAGAGAGAGGAACTCTAATGGCACTCACAATGAAAATTAATTTGTAACTTATTAGTAAGTGATTCATTAGCTCATGCTGCACTGCTTCAGTGGATCTTAGGGTTTTGCAGCCTGTAACCCATGGAAACATGTAAGAAATAATCTAAATAAGAAATGAAGCAGCAAAGTGTTTAAAACACAGAGTTTTGGCTATACAAAAAGGAAATAAATATGTTCTTGCAAGTTAGATGGTGTGCAGGAGCCTCTTTGTCTCCTATGGTACCAGCATTACAAATGCTATATTGATGTGTCTTCTAGGTCTGACTCCGTTATAACAGTTTCCTGTGAAACGTTGGTTTGAAAAGGAGGTTAACTCGACGAGTTGACCTCTTTCGGTCACCTGCAGAATGTGTCATCATTTCGGTAAATGTCAGAGAAACCTTTTAAAAATCTGAATTGCATGATTGTCATTAAAGCTACCCGACTTTCCAGACTGATTAAAGGCTTTCTGATGGTTGGACATATGTATTGCAAGTTAAACTTGGTTTGTGAAGCAAAGGCAATAAACTAATTTATTACCATTACCGATGGCTCAGTGAGTGACATTTTAAGCAAACTGTTCTTCAGCAGACTGGTCAGCAGCCACAGGTATATTGTGTAAGTAATTATCACATGCACCCACTTGGGTTTTTGCACAGCATGTGTCAGCAGGGTTTTTCTGCTAAAAACAACAGTGACCACATAACCTAAAGCAATCTGCACATCAACATTGTTTTCTGAAGCGGCGGTTCACTCAGAAGCGTTTGAGAAACCACAGGTGCTGGCACAAGTGAGATTCAAATGCCACGAGAGAATATGCATTATGTTAACACAGTACTGCAAAAAAGTCTTAAACCACCTCTCGTTTCTTTATGTTTTGCTTCCAAGCAGTCAGACTTTTTGTCATTTTTTAAATGGTCTTGAGTAAGAGTTCTCCAAGCTTTCTGGAGGTTTCTATTTGGACATTCGCTGCTTTTTCACTCCAGTCCAGTCTTTGTATTTGGACATTTTCACAGGAAATGTTTTCCTTTGTTTGTTAAGCCACTTAACACTGACCTATAAAGCGTAAAAATGTGCATAATTCAAGGGGTGAACCACACATAACAGACAACTTAGCAAAAAATCCGTTTTTAATTGTGTCTGTAGTTATTAGTGGCTTAAAAACGTCATATTTTTAACGGCATAAAATATTACCAAAGATAAAAGTTTAACAGGCATAAAATTGCATTTTTGTACCAGCCGGCTCATTCCCAAAGAGCTATTAGTCAAAACCCTGACATAACAGTGTGGTGTGCAGTGTGTCCTTAAACTGGACAAGTGGAGGAGAAATTAGGAAGTAGCAGACTTACAAAACTATCCACAGAAGATAAACAATATCTGAAAATGCTTTCCTTACATAAGAGGATTTATGGAGTGATGAATTAAAATGCTAAAGGTCAGGAGGGAGACACAACAGTGAGTCTTTACAGTCACTGAAACACGGTGGTGGCTCTGTCATGTCTGGAGCTGCATTTCCACAAATCACAACAACAGCTACCCCAAGCTGCATTATATTGTAAGGTAAAGGTCCTACAATAATATGGAGAAACCCCCAACAATCATATGATGGAATTATGGAAGCAGAAAAATACCATCAGATTTGATCCACCATAAAATGCCACGTGGGAAATATCAGCTTGGTAACAGCTTCACTTTTAAGCATGACAATGATCCAAACACACTGCCAACACAGTAGAAGCACCTGGATGGAAAAAACACAGTGGATTGGCCTCCCCGGAGCCTGGACCTCATTATTACTGGAGCAGTGTGGGGTCACCTTCACAGAGAATGTAACATCCAACATCCACAAAAGAGCTTTGACTGTGGATCAGGGGTGGCTCGAGACTTTTGCACAACACTATAATTTTGTTTATCGTTCATTGTGTGCATTTATGTTATCAAGTTTTCACCAATCAAGAAGACCATTTTCATTAATCAAGAAGGTCGATTTTTGATCCTCATTCGTATGAAATTTTAAAGTACTTTTAAATAAAAACAGCGTGAAGCAATGCAGGTTTTGTAAGAGGGCCCCTCTGCAAGACGAAACCGCTGAATTACACAACAGCAGTGCCAAACTTCAGCATTTGAATTGCTTTTAGCTGCATCAAAGGAGCCGATTTTACAAGTATGACACATTTACAACTGATTTGGGTAAACTAACAGGGTTTCTAGCCTAAGTGATAAAACCCGGGGACCAGCCCATTTATTTAAAGTGTTTACGTGTAGCTGCGCTCACCTTACCAGGAAGCGATTGATTGACTCAGACGCTCACAGAGGAACGGCTTCATTTTCCCATTTCACAGAGGTGAGTAAACAAGAACCATGTGGATATGAGAAACTCATCGGCCTCTCCGTTTCTCAACTTTTAGGCGTATTGCCAACGGAGACTGGTGTTGAGTAAGTTTGTGTTACTACAGGCGCGCATAAACGCCTTACTTAAAAAACTCGTCTTATTCATGGCGATCGCCATGTTTTCGGCTGAATACGAGCGAAACACGACTGTATTTAAGTTTCTGTTGTAGAAAAGAAAGCAGTCATTCTTATTGTTGAGTATGAACGCCGAGATATGAATGCATTTCCTTGTTTAAAACGCGGAAAAAGGGCGCTTATTTGGCCGCTGGGCGACAATGGGTCATTAAAATATTGTTAACATAACTTCTCCATAATTATAAATAGTCACAGCAATAACATGAGGAAGTACATAAAGTCTTTCTTTTTCTTTCTTTCGATCTGTGGTGTGTGCGTGGCAGATTTTGCTCCGGGCACACTGAGATGTTGAAATGAAGATTGATGAAAAAGTCCTCACCTATTTTGAATCTTGCAACTCACCTGTGGATAAGGAAGGGTACCTGTACAAGAAGGTAAGACGCCCTGGCTCAGGTTTACAGGGAACCTGATGAACGTATTGTTTTGAAAAACAAACAGAAGGGGTAGTGAGGTCATCTAAAGTAAATAAACTCAGAGGGGATTTTTTTTAAAACTGTTTTTAAGTCCAGCTTTCAAAATCTCTGTGACATTTCACCTCCCACTGGGTTGCCTGTTTCCTCAAATCAGTTATGTAAGAAATTGAGTACACAAGGCGTTTGTACAGCAGTCAGTAAAACACAACTGTCACACACAGGGTGAGATCAAGACTTCCTATCAGAAGCGCTGGTTCGTGCTGAAGGGGAACCTCCTCTTCTACAAAGACCGGCAGACCGACCGGGATCTGGTCGGAGTGATTGTTCTGGAGGGCTGCACCGTCCAGCTGTGCGAGTCCGAGGAGAACTTCGCCTTCTCGCTGGTGTGGAGCGGGCCGGGGCTGCGGACGTACAAGTTTGCCGCGGAGAACCAGGCCAGTCAGGAGAGCTGGATCAAAGCCCTGCTGTCAGCCAGCCACAGCTACCTGGCCCTGCTTGTAGTGGACATGGAGTCGAAGTACAGAGGTGAGGGAGGCAGAAAGATGGAGCGGGTTTATCTTTGTTGGGGAGAGGGGGGGGGGGGCTAAAGAGAGCAGCCTTTGTTCTGGAGGGCAGCTGCGAGAGGCGTTGCATCACTGTCTACATCAGACACCTGGTACACTGTGGTACATACTGTACACACGCACGCACGCACACACGCACACACACGCACATATTATGATCTCGCAGCATCAGTCGCATCATTATGATCACTACTGATGTTTTATCTATTAACAGAGTAGTAATGAGAGCACAGTTCATTTCAACCAAGTTTTTATTGTTAATATTTGTTATTGATCGTTCTGCTTTTGTTCTAAAGATCGGTCATAAATTTCTCATAGCCACCACAAAATCGACCTCATGTCATATACAGACACGTCTCATTAAAACAAAGTTGAAATGCTCTCACAGATTTGGGGGCGTTTTGCTTAAAAACTGGCTAAAATGACGGTTAGTTTCACCTGTTAAGTAGTAATTGACTTAAGTGGTAATTAAGTTAATATCAGTCATTGAATCCGTTTATGGACCTGATGTCCTGACCATGAGGTGTGAGCATAAAGCTCCCGTAAAACAGAAAGCGTACTAGATTTATGTTTGGTGCTAGAGCGGGCGTCCAACTGGGAGGTTGATGGTTCGATCTCCAGCTCCTTTAGTCTGTACACTGAAGAATCCTCGGGCGAAATACATTTATCAGTGTGTGTGTGTGTGTGTGAGAGAGAGAGGTACAGGACTAAAATAAAAACTAGATTTTTGAAAAGAAGTATAAGTAACTGAAATGATTTTGTGAATAAAAATGAAAATATAGAGGAAATATTCAGAGTTTCTGTGTGATAGAACTCTGTGACACACTTTGAGTCAACCACCACCTCTGACACGCGCCCTTCTTACAGCTATAATCAAAAAAAGACTAAAACTAAAACTGAAACTAATAAAAACTAAACTAAAACTAGACACAAAGATCAAGTTAAAGAGGTTTTACAAAAACAAAAAACTAAAGCTTTAGTTCAGGGGTGTCAAACATAAGGCTCAGGGGCCAGAATCGGCCTGCCAAAGACTCCTACCTGGCCCACTAGAGAACTTTGGAAAATGTGAAGGACAACGTTAAATGTTTTTAACTGTTTAAACTTTTAACTGTATTTTTTTTTTTTTTAAGTTTACAGCTTTTCCAAGTGATAAATACCTCCCCCATGGTCATTCCTGCAACACTACTGTCAATAAAGAAACAGATAAACAATTAAACAACATGGATTTCCTGGTTGGTTTTTTGGTTTTTTTTTATTGTATGCTATAGACATTAATGATTTTTACAGCAGGTTCACAGTAAAAAGAAAAAAAAAGACATTCTGTTATTTCCCCCAAATTTCCATTTTATAATTACAACACAGTCAGAGCTAATTTTACATATTTGTTTTTACAGTTTGAGCCTAAAGCAGCATTTCTTTTATCATGTAGAAAAACTGACAGAAAAAACTTGGATTAGCACCTGTTTGCTTAGCATGTACGACACAGTTCTTTATTTGTGTACATTTTCTGAGCATGTAGTGATCAGTAAGAGATTCTCAGTATTCCAGAGCCCACAGCCGGAATAGATCACCCACTGATTGTAGAGTTAAAGGTTAGATTAAAGCGTCATTGAGCAAGTGGATGGAGCTCTGCCATACACATGCAGCATGAGCAGATTTTGTCTTTCCCTTCATGTGCATTCAGCTCCTTAATTTCTATATTTCACTGTTTTTTTCTTCAGATGCACTTGGTGCACTCTCCAGTAAACCAAGCAAACCTTTTGTCATGCCAAATTTCAGCGCCATCCAGCCTGCTGCCGTCTTTGTGACCTCAAACACCTGCACCTCATCTGCGCTGGGAACAGCACCCAGCCCGAATTCCTGTCCAAACCTACAAGCTCTTACCATTTCATCCAAGACGGCCAGTAAGAAATCACCCAAACTGCGATCGAAGAAGAATGCCAACGCGGTGCCTATGTTTGATCCATTTCAGACGATTGGGGAGTACGACTTTAACCAGCTGCATGAAGATTATGGAAAGGAAGTAAAGGAACTGATTGTCATGTGGTCAAAGAAAGGACACGGCGGTGCGAATGTTCAGGAAGAAAACTTGATAGATTTTGAATGATAAAAGTTGGCTTTGTTTCTAACCCTTAACTTATAGAGAAGCTTTATCATTCATACGTGCACTGGATTAGAAATGTGTCGGTAATATATAGTTGACATAGTTATATTTGTTTTCTTCCAGAAACATGCTGTTTCTTTTTTACTTTTTCATAGATTAGTCAATAAATGATCTATGATCATCTGTTTTATTAACCTTTGTTTGTCACTGCAATGATGTTATTTCCTAAGTTGGCATTTTTATAAAGTCACACACCTAAAATATGACCTCCATCTGCTCCAGCTAGTCTACTGTCTCTATACTGGACATACTATGGCTAACCAGTTCAGGTGAAAACCTTCCTCTTAAGACATGGATGTCAAGCCTGTGTTACACTGTGGGCCACATACACCACATTTTGATTTTAAGGAGGCTGGATCAGTAAAACTGTTCTTTCTGTCCTTTAATGTTTAACTACACATTTACTAAAGAAATGCTGCTGTGGCAAATGAAAGAAATGTGTCCGCACGACTCTTTGGGATTAAACTGTAAGAAATAAATGTGTTAAATTACAGAAAGGATCCTGGTAGCTTAAAACTAGACTGAAATTTTCTGTTAATTCACAGAAAATGTAAATTTCTTTTGTTGATTTTTTTTACTGTGAACACATTGTAAAAACAGAGTTTTTCCTTCGCACAAAGCTTTCCAGTGGGCCGGATTTGAGTCTTTGGCAGGCCTTATGTTTGACACGTCTGTCTTAACATGCCCGAACAAATTTCACCGAGGACAGAGAATGAAAGAAACTGTGAAACGGTGATATAAAATTTGCTTATTAATAACAGCTTCATTACTTCAGAGCTGATAATACCTGGCGTGTTTATAAGAAATAAATCTGCCAGCCATTAAAAAGGCCTGAGTTAATCTGTAGCTGAAAGTTGGCCACATTTCCATTTTAAATCAGGAATTGTCCGATCGAGGAAACATTTCCCTTTGGGCTCTATTATTATTGATGACCTAATGAGTCCATTTTGCCTCACAGATTTAAACAATTTGACCAGTGACAAGGTAAAAAAGGACTGACAGTTGGCTGGGGGGCAACACAGGCCAAGAAGGGTGAAGTCCGCTAAATTTTAGAAGGGGGTCGAAATGGCTGAGAAACAGAATGGCAGGAGGGCAGCAGGGCTATTTCAGTCTGTACAGCTGTCTTGTCTTCGTAGTCTTTGCTCGGTCTTTCTCCTTCTGTGTCTGCATCGCTTCTTTTTTCAACCTTCGAGCCTACAGCTGAGCTGGCTGCTTATTGGCTTCACATACAACACATTTTTTGCCTCCTCCTTGCCAATCGGGCGCTTCGTTTTCCATCATTACAAAACATTGCAGATAATTTAGGTCATATTTTGCCACGTGAAACGCTACGCCCACGAGCCAGCTAAGACTCTGGATTGCTTCACGCCAGCGCGGGATACCAATACATACATACCTAAGCTGTACAGTTGTGTGATTGATGGCCAACCAATGATACTCATATATGGGGTTTAGTGGGTGGGTCACTGTCCTCCTATCCTAAAACAACTATACTGGGAACCTCGAGGAGGAACCCAAATTAGTGCACCCGTGGCGGTAAAGCTGGTCATTTAGTCCAATCATCATTTTGCCTGTTTCTTTTTTTTCTTTCTTACACTTGAATCAGTAAAACAGAAAATGATTCACTATCCTGGGTGTGAGCACCTGTTTTGTCTTTAGTCCCTGTAAAGGTGGCCTCTGTGATCTATTTTATTCCCCTCCCAGTCACACTTTCAATGTTATTCTTTCCACTGAGCATTTCCAGCTACTTGAGGCAGTATTAAAAGGACTGTTTGGATTTCTCACTGATGCACGGTCACTTTTTCCAGAGACCCAGTGGTCGTGTGTCATTGCTGGACCTGGACCAATGTCCGTCAGCCAACTGTTTTCAGGTTTCACAACTGTTTATACACCCTGATGGCCACTAATGATCTGGCCATGGCCACAAACCTCAGATCAAACCTATCATTTAGACAGGTGATGACTTCAGGAAATGTTAGCTGAAATATTGAGCAGCACTGGAGTATTAATTAATAGAAGGCAGCGGGCCGTGCTGACTGCGGGGTAACTGTCCCATCTGTGTTTGTATTAAAGCAGTAAAGCAGCGACACTTTGCCATCACGCACTGGGCTTTGAAGTCTCACAATAGATATATAAAGTTGACAGAAATAGCCACGACAAAGACTCAGTAAGTAAAATGGGGACGTTTCAGTTGTCCTTTACCGTGTCCCGTCTGTCCATATTAGTCCGCACATGACACCAAAGTCACTGTTGGCATTGAATTCACCTCATTCCAAGACTTCTGCAGCCTATTTTGGATCATCAGTAAACCGATCCCCCCAGCCACCTCCTTGCTCCTCCCTCTTTTTCTTACTATACTCCAGCTCTATTTTCCTGCCAAACCTGATGGTGTGGCTAAAGTTAGCCCCCTATGGGCTAGTATATAAGACCCCAGGCATTCAATACCTACATGTCAGTCACATCGGCTTGGTGTAGGCTTCTCTTCTTGACCAACAACAACCTCACAAACTTGAGAGATGGTGAGTGTGGCCACTTCATAGGGTTTAAAAAAAGTCTTTAGGATGTTGTCTACATTAAAATGATGAGATGGGCGTATCATTAAGATATTTGCTATCTGGACTACCAACATCCCAGGAAGTGAACTTGAAGGAGTGCCAGTGTCAGTGTTATCTGCTGCCTTGAGCTAAAGTTCGGGAGGACCTATTCCTTATTATTGTAGTCCTCAACACATTACATGGATTCTAAATTGGGTGATTGTTTCAAAGTTTATAATTTTTTTAAGAGGGGGAAAAATTCAGTCATTACCACAAAGATAGATTCAACTGGCAAAACTGCCAATCCAAGCTTAATTTATCAGGAAGAAATTTGATTTATTTATTTTTCTTCAGATGATGATTTTGAGAGTTAACCAGGATCTGCTTCTTTAGTTCATGTCATGTATGTATGGCTTTTCTTACACCTCACATCATATCACAGGCACCCAAGAAAGCCAAGAGGAGGCAGCAGCAGGGTGAGGGTGGATCCTCCAACGTGTTCTCCATGTTCGAGCAGAGCCAGATCCAGGAGTACAAGGAGGTAACCTTTTCCTCATCACACCTCAAGCTTTCTATCAGTACCTTCTAAGGTGGTGATGTAACCAAGCACTCTATCATATGACCTTGAATGTAACGTGAGAGAGCTGTCAGAAGATATAGATCTCGTCACTTTAGCGGCACAACAGCAAAAAATGCCTTCATCAGCACGGCAGGACAGTAAATTTCAGCTCTCCTGTTGACAGCAGTTACCTCTGCTCTATGCTAGCTTAGGAATTCTCCTTGGAGACACTCGCTCCGTGACTCCACTGGAATGTGGCCCAACAGCTGGTGCACAGGGGAAGGGGAGCTCAGGGTTGAAACTGAAGGAATTTGGGGGGTTTAGCACTGTGATCAACAAGGTAAATAGTGTCGTTATCAGTAGATTATAGAAATCAGGATTCATTTGTAGGGGTTTTCTTCAGTAACAGATCTAAATGAAAGACAATACAATGTCAACAGTAGCTTGGCAGGCCCTTAAGAGGCCTCAGAAGCAGAGAGAACATTGGTAACATGGTCATAAGATTTAGTCACAAGGCAAAAGGATGACAGCTGCAATCAATACCTTCTCCTTAAATGTCGCAAAGGGCTTGTCTCACATTCCCAAGCCATTTTAACACCTTAGAAAGACAAGTGGCTGACCAGCTGCCAAGTCCCAAAAGGTTTGCAATGCCATCTTTGGTTTCATTGGGTGATACGCCCTCCTATGTGGAAGGAGAAGGAGCTAACTGCTCCACATTTACACATTTACATTGGCAGAGTGCCTCGCACAAATAATCATGAAAAACAAGCTGGATAAAAAGGACTTGTGAGAAATGTGAGAATCTCAGTTTTCACTGGTTTTAATTAAGTGTTATTTTAGCTGAAGTTTGGCTGAACTCTGATCTAATCTCTGACTAATCTCCCGGTCTGTGCCAGGCTTTCACAATCATCGACCAGAACAGAGATGGCATCATCAGCAAGGACGACCTCAGGGACGTGCTGGCCTCCATGGGTCAGCTGAATGTGAAGAATGAGGAGCTGGAGGCCATGGTGAAGGAGGCCAGCGGCCCCATCAACTTCACCGTGTTCCTGACAATGTTCGGCGAGAAGCTGAAGGGTGTGTTGGCACATATCAGTTGTCCTTTGTATTCTATTTCATGAAATACTTGGTGCTGTAAGGTGATGGTTGTTATTTATCTAAACAGTTAATGTTATGTGATTAACATAATTCTGAATTATTATTTTTTTCTATGTCTTTCTTTTGATAGGAGCTGATCCTGAGGACGTCATCGTGAGCGCTTTCAAGGTCCTGGACCCCGAGGGCACTGGCAGCATCAAGAAGGAATTGTAAGCTTATTTGCGTTTATCTTCCATCTCTTCCTGCTGTAATCTTTCATCTTAATCTTAAATTTCCCGCGTTTTCCCTCTCCAGCCTCGAGGAGCTCTTGACCACCCAGTGCGACAGGTTCACCGCTGAGGAGGTGAGCTCATCGGACTTGCAGCGCGATTTGGCCCTTGTTTTTTGCCAGGCTGTAACGCATTTCTTCATTTCCTCTTCATCTGCAGATGAAGAACCTCTGGGCTGCCTTCCCCCCTGATGTGGCTGGCAACGTTGACTACAAGAACATCTGCTACGTCATCACACACGGAGAGGAGAAGGAGGAATAAATCCTCGACATCTCTTACCTCTGTTGAAACCCACACTTGTCCATACCCTTAATTCTTCCTCCTCTCCACCAATGAAACATCCTCCTCGCACACACTCGCGCCCGGGTCGGCTCTTTCTTCTTACGAAAAGACTTGTCTCCTCTATCGAGATGTTCAGTGAGAGGATGGGAGGCTGTGGGGGTGTTTGTGTGTGAGTACCAACAGGGGAACATGGGATTATTTTCAATAAAAAATAATCTTGTGACACCGAAACGCTCTCTCTATCTCTGTCCCTGCCTCTTCTTCCTCCATCTTTTCCCTCCCCTCCTCGCCCATGACTCATTCTGTCCTCCTGTGTTGAGGCCAACAGTGCATGCATCATACCTACATATATATGCATATGCAGTTCAGTGTGGTTGGTCAAAACGTCTCTTGGGTGCTGTGGTGCATGCACAGTCACTTGCTTGAAACAGGCGAGCAGTCTGGCCCCAGCGGTCTGTTAGTCTCAACCGGGCACAGAGTGTTTAATGGATCCCTCCTTCTGTTTGTACCGGCCAGGAGTGCACAGTAAAAGAGTGGGAGTACTGCGCTATAATAGTTTGCCTACCCCTCTCTTTTATTTTGTCACTCTTTAAACACAGGTACGAAAGGAAAGGTTACAGTAATAAGAGGAAAGCACGATTTTAAAAGTCTTGTAAATAGAGAAAGAGATGGTGAAAGACGGTGGTTGGATGGGCGGCATAAAAAAGCTAAACAAAAGCAAAACAGCTTTGTTTTTGATTTTTCTTTCCCCCCACCTCACCCTCACTGCTGTTTCCACTCCTGCTGCTGTGACTGTGTCTGTGTCTCCACTGTAACAAACAAAGAAGTACAAATAAAATCCACTATCTTTCGTACCACACTGTGTCTCTTGGTTTAAGTGGGAGCGCGGGTGAAAGGACTGCCGGGTGACTGTGGAGCACCGACTGACTGTATTATGCATATGGTGAAGCATTATCAGTGTGAACTTTATCCATCATCCCATTTCTCAATATAAATCTATGATCCCAAATCAGGGGTGGGTGCCACATTTTCAGGGTAAAGGTACAAACCAACATAGTAAGCAGAAGAACTGTAGTCTACCTTTGAATCTACTTCAATCCTTGATTCCAATAAATGTGACACCCTGTGAGTAGTAAAACCAAAAGTTGTTGGATAAAATAGCGACAAAATCAGATTTTCAAATGATTTAAACTCAAATATTAAATTTAAAATATTATACAGAAAGTTCCAGAATTTTGAATCGTTTTTCTTGAGACAGAATTGCAAAGAATTTGGGAATTTTGAACCCCCACCCCCAACCAGATCAAAAAGAACAAGATTTAGACGCCGGATCGGTTGGGGTCCAGGTTATTAACAACCACCTCTGGTGCTGTTGGCCAGTGGGGTGCCAGTAAAAATTGAGCCACTGATGGCCAAAGACAAAGGAAGACAACAGGGTGAAGGTGTTAGGAGGCAGCAGGGGGAGAAGGAGAGGCAGGAGTGTGGAGATGGTGAGTAGGGACTTTAAATCTAGGAATTAGGAGAAAGGGAGAGAGCTGGCTGATATATGATAGAGAGAATAAAGGCAGACATATTGTGTGTCATATATTGGATAAAGGATAGTGACTATGACGCTGCCAGCCAGGAGGAAAAAAGGGAGATCTATCGAGAAGGTTCCAATAAAAAGACATACAGAGGGTTGGGGTGTCTTAAGAGGATGCTAGCTTTAGGGTGAGATGGCAGCAGATGATCCATGGAGACACCTAAAGGGAAAAATGATGGTAGAAGAAGACTATCTACAGCTCCCAAAAGGTTGATTCTGTTCATCTGAACGTAGCGTCGTCAGTGGGAGAAACGTTTTGTAACTCATCCAAGTGACTTCTTCCGTCAGTTGCAGTCTCAGCTGAGACTGAAGAAGTCACTTGGATGAGTTACGAAACGTTTCTCCCACTGACGACGCTACGTTCAGATGAACAGAATCAACCGTTTGGGATTCACTAATCTGGTTGATTGAGCATGCATGAAGACAACATCTACAGTTATTTATATTATCAGAAGATTCAAAATATTTGGAGATAAGACCAAAAAACAAAACAAAATGCTGTGGCAAGCAGCAGACGTGATTTCCTTGTGAAAACCTTAATTAGAGAAATTATAAAACTAAAAATTGAAAAAAAAATGGTAACAAATGGTTAGTATTATATGCAATAAAATAAACATATTATTATTATCATAACAATTTTATATATTATACTTTACATTATTACTATATTACATTAATATTATTATTTAAAAATCAAAAGATCAATGGGTCACGTGACCTGGTGACGTTGCCGACTGAATCAGGATGTAAAGGTTTTTGCGACTAAACTTACCTCCTTCAAAATAAAAGCAACCAATCTTAAGATAGTAGCCAGAATTTATCAAATAAGCCGTATTACGACGTAGAAATTATGTTTATGAGAAGAATTTTGGTAAGTTATACTAGCTGAGACCTCTATGATATAGGCTACTACAACTTGAGTAAATACGCTTCCGGGAAAGTTGTTTTAATTTTGAAATGTCGACAGGAAACGCTGTTCGAGTTTGAAACTTGGCTGTGCTCAGGGGAGCAGAGGAAGAGTGGGCATTTCCCGGTCCATCAGCGGTACTGTAACACATTTCAGGCCTGGTTTGTCCGCACAAACTGGGGATGGCCCCGTGGTGATGCGCGCTGTAGGCTTCACGCCGCTGTCGTCCGGTCGTGCCTTCGTGAATCCTGACGGGCCCAGAAGAACCGCCATGGCCTCTGTGGTTTCACTCCGCGGCACATCTGTCACACTCCCCGCTGTGGTCACCGTCCTCTTGCTCCTGATGTCGGTGACCACTGTGCAATCCTCTCAAGGCGACAAGGAGCCGGTTTACCGAGACTGTGTGAAGCAGTGTATCCGCGCAAACTGCACCGGAGCTCGGCTAAACGGCTTCCTGTCTTCCCAGCCGCAGTACATGGCGCTGACAGGTGAGTTGCTCTTGTCGGCAGGTAAGTTAAGCTAACTTACCTTGCTAGCAATAGATTTTTCCATCAGTGCTTATCAATATTGTGGCAACTTGTACATGCATATATCTGTATAGCAACATTTGCTAACTGACCCCCATTAATTTGCTGTTTACATTCATTATATTCACTCGTGCATGCAGGTGCTTTGTACTGATGCCTACATGTGTGACTTTTAGTCTTCACATGCCTTTAAAAAGAAAACTGTGACCTTGTTTCATGGCCTTCAACACTAAAAACCAGATTTTCAGGCTGGTCAAGCTCTCCCAACAGCTCTATTGTCACCCCACCCTTCTGCCATTATTATCTTTTCTGTGCTGTGGCTACACAACTAGTTAGCCAAAAGGCAACCCCTTTAAATATTTAATTAATTGTTTTCTTTTACCTCTATGCTTAAAGTTGTATAAAATATCCAGGGAATGCCTTTTGTAGTTGCTTGTGTATTTAAGTTTATTCACTGCTATACAAGAATTGAAACCGCTTCCATGCTTATTTTATTGACAAAATACACCTCAAGTATGGGCTATAAATAAACCAAACAAAAAACGTGTGAATCTTGTTGTGTTGTCTGGCACGTCTATTTGATTTATAGCCTATAGCACATTTAAACAACAGACGCTGACCCAACGTGCTGTAGAGACAGGCACATTTGCATTCCAGGTTTCCAAAACACCTGGTTTCAAATTACATGAAAATCTGAAAGATGTCTTTTGTTGTGTCTGCTGGAGGTTTCATCCTGTTAAAAGGGAGTTTTTCCTTCCCAATGTCACCAAAGTGCTCATAAGGTTGATTGTTGGGGTTTTCTCTGTATTATTGTAGGGCGTTTACCTTACAATATAAAGCACCTTAATTCAACTGTTGTCGTGACTGGGTGCTACAAGTAAAGTTGAGTTTATTTGAATTGTGTTAACTAATTTTTGTAGAAATTTTAAAAAAATTACAGCGATTTAATGGTCATTAAACTGTGTTCAGAGTTTGCAAATTAATAATGATTCAGATATCGTTATTGGTGTCAACAATGCTGGCCCTGTATTTAGTTGTATCCGATCAATACCAAAATTTGCAGCTCTGACGTGCTTGCACTCGGCTCCTCTCTTTGTTCAGGTTGGACATGCCGTGATGACTGCCGCTATCAGTGCATGTGGACCACAGTCGGCCTTTACCAGGCTGAGGGGTACAGGGTCCCACAGTTCCACGGCAAGGTTTGTTGCTACCTACCCAAGGTTGATCAATAAAGGATATGCTGTCCACTTTTATGTATTCTGTGAGATTTCATTGATTTCAGTCAAATCTGAAATTATGGACGAATTATTTTTTTCCCCTACAGTGGCCGTTTGCACGCTTCTTGTGTTTTGAGGAGCCGGCATCCGCGTTGGCCTCTCTGCTGAACGGCCTGGCTTGCCTTCTCATGCTACTGCGCTATCGGAGCACGGTGCCACGACAGAGCCCCATGTACCACACCATCAACGCCTTCTCCCTGGTGAGTTGATTTCTGTATCCGGATGTGATGGAGAACATTAAAAAAGTGTGTGTTTGTGTTTATTGTACTTCAAAAGGGCAAAAAGTCAGTTATCTTTGTTATGCTTGATCACCTAAAGGACAAAGTTGTCTATATGCTGGCTGTGTCTGTACACCGATTGGATAGACTGATTTTATTTTGTGGCTGGAAATCCCTGATCTGAGTCTCCCATCACAGTACATCACAAAGGTGCTCTACTGGATTGAAATGTAGTAACTGTGAAGGCCATTTGAGAGGATTTGACCTTTGAGATATGTTGCACTATCTTGCTGGAAGCAGCTATGAGATGATGGTACACTGTAGCCATAAAGGGATGGACATGGACATGTTTATGCCAAATTGTGACCCTACCATCTGAATGTTGAAGCAGAAGTGGAGACTCATCAGAAAGGACAAAAGTTTTCAATCTTATATTAAATCTTCTTCTATAAATCGTAGCCTCAGTTTCCTGTTTTCAGCTGACAGGAGTGGCAGCCGGTGTGGTCTTGTGCTACTGTAGCCCATCTGCTTGACCCGTTATTTATTAACTGCCCAGCATTATACCTCAAGAAATAGTTACTAACTTAATAGAAAGCGCTTCTAGATTACCTGGCCAATAGGTTGCATTTAATAGGTTGTGTTTTTTAAAATGATAAACAAAAAATGCTTTCTATCAAAAACTTCTATGTCTGATGCAGAAATTATCCAAACAATGAGTTATTCAGACTTTAATATTTAAATCTTTGTGGGGGGTTTTCAGGTATCTCTCAATGCCTGGTTCTGGTCCACAGTGTTTCACACGCGGGACACCTATCTCACTGAGGTAAGGGCTTTTAAACCTCTAGTAACTTATTACCCTAAAAAGAAAAGAAAAAAAGAGTTGATTTGTGTGTATCCTACTGGGGATCTCCCACCTTTGAATCCCGTTTTGTTCCATTTACTTGTGTTCAGTCAGCTTGTTTTCTGCCAGAAACACTGTTTAAACAGTGTTTTACAGTTTGACATGCAGTCACATGATCTAGTTTTAATAATAATAAATAAAAGCTTTACTTTAATGTACACCGAGAGAGGAAAACTGCTAATGTACATTTCCACTTGCCAGACCACCTGTTGAGATGAGCATTCTGCTCTTTGATTGGTTAATGAGCTTAGCAAATGAGCAACATCCTAATGCCATTACTGATCAACCTTCGAGCTGTGCGCGGTGTAGTTTCTGTAAACAAGCACTGGTTGATCTTAAGTTAAGATTTTGTATGTTTTTCTTATAGAAAATGGACTATTTCTGCGCAACAGCAGTCATTCTTTACTCAATCTACCTGTGCTGCGTCAGGTAAGCAAACCTTCCACACCCATCTGGCATCCGAAACCACATTCTAGATGGTAATCATTAATCCTGGTTCAAATATCTTCTAGGATAAAGTTGGATTAAAAACGAGAGAGAATATTTGTCAAGTGTGGTCGTTATAACTCTTTGTCTTACTTCGCTGAATATGCTCACGTTACTTGCCTTCCTTCCTCTCTTTGCCAGAACGTTGGGCCTAAAGCGACCCGGTGTGTCCAGCATGGTTGGAGTCCTGCTCATTTTGGTCTTTACCTCACACGTGTCCTACTTGACCTTTGTCAGTTTTGACTACGGCTACAACATGGCTGCAAACGCCACAATCGGTAGAGTCCATTTCCACAAGTAACCTATAAGCCTGTATATGGTTGATATGTGAGGAATTCATTCCCTGCTGTCCTTCAGGCATCAGCTCTTTCAGATATCTGTGATTTAATGCTCTCTGCTCATCTTTTTTGGGCTTTAAAGGCATGGTAAACCTCTTGTGGTGGCTCTGTTGGTGCTGGCAGAACCGGCGGACCCTGCCGTACTGGTGGAAGTGCGGCCTGGTGGTGGTGCTGCTCCACGGTCTGGCCCTGCTGGAGCTTCTGGACTTTCCCCCACTGCTTTGGGTCTTAGACGCCCACGCTGTTTGGCACCTCAGCACCGTCCCAGTGCATTTCCTTTTCTACAGGTTTGTAAAAAATATGCGAGAGATGGAATTGCAGAGAAAATAAGTGTTTTGGCACTAATACTGAGAGAAATGTTAGGGGACTCAGATGCAACTACCTTATGGTGAATAATCGATACTTTGTTCTTCCTCCAGTTTCCTCATAGACGACAGCCTCTACTTACTAAACACAGAGAAGTTGGGTGTAAAAGTCGAGTAGGAGGAGCTCTTCGCCTCTTCACCTTGCCTACACCTTCGCACCTTTCCAGTCAGGGCAGCGGGACACCCGAACACTGAAGTAGCTCAGCCTCCCAGATGACATGCATGATATCTCCGCAACGTTCATCAACGCAGACTTTGTTTACATTTTTTTATTTTCTTATATTTATTTGGGGTAAATTCTCATTTTAAAAAAACAAAACAAAAAAAACCAACCACACAATGTGACGCTCACTCCACTTTGCCTTGTAATGATGATGCGTGCTACCTTTCTTTCACCGTCATTCGTAAGCGCACGACAGGATGAAGGAAAAAAGTATTTATTTCGACCCAGAGCAGACCCAACTCTTCACTCCAAACGCTCCTTGGGTTTTTGCGTAGTTGTGCGAGTTCCCAATCCCATAATTTTGACACTCACCAGCGTCTTTGGACATCCAAACAGCAGTTCGATGCGCTGACAATAGATGGCACCCTATCATTGGTCGGGCCTCTCGGCGTGGCGGAGCAACATGTGTTGGGTTCCGTGTGTGCCAAAAGTGGACTGGCAGACACAAGCGAGGTGCCCCCCGGTGAAGGGGGGCCGGCAGCTGATTGTTCCAGAGTGAGAGAAGCGGGGGGGGGGAGATGTTGGAGGCCATTCTAGCTGACTGTGTTTTTCTCCCTCCCCCCTCACACCTTTATTTTTGTGCCTCTCTTGTTTCCACTGTGCTTTTGTTTGTTGCCGTGTCCTTCATTGTCACTCAGACTTTTATTTTTGTTTTAATCACCTGCCTTTACGTCTTTTTTAAAAATTCTGATGTTGACCAATTTGTGCTTCAGTTTATTGGCAGTTTTGCTCACTTCGGTTGCTTGGTTTTTCTTTTTTTCTTTTACGTTTTGGTGATTTTTTTTTTTTTTTTTTTTTTTTTTTTTGAAGTATCGTAAGTGTTTTTAGTTTTATTCACCTGGATTGCCTTTTAGTGTGAGGAATGGTTGAGTTAGGAAAAATGAGCAATGCAACAGGAAGCTGTATGTTTTTGCTTTTTCTGTTTTTTGTTCTCATTTTTTCCAGCATAAAGTGTCTTATTCAGAGCTTAGTTGATGTGCGAGTGTGTGTGAGTGAATGAGTTGTTGTACACCCATTAATTTTGACTTGGTTGCATTTCTTTCTGCAGTATTTTAAACCTCCTCCATCCACAAATCAGCCTTACACACTGCATTATAACTTGGGTATCACTGAGCATGTTAAGCTTTGAATTCATTCCATGTACATCTTCGTCCTTCAGAGCGTCCCTTCCATGCGTGCACTTTACACGGGGGTGTGCGTGCACTTACTGTGCTTGTGTGTGTGAAACTGCGCCCATGCCTTTGTACTGCTGTGTGAGAATGTGAACAATGACCAGTATGTGTGTACATGTTGCCTTGACAGGACATTGTATTGTGGGTTTTTGTTTTGTTTTTTTTTTGTTATTGTTGTTGTTGTCGTTTTTTAGCATCATAAACTGGATCACCGAGTGTGAGCGAGCTAGATCACGCTGATGTGTGAGCGCATATATGTTGAAGGATTGCTGCATGAATGCGTGTGAGAAGACGGGTATATTTAGCTTCGCTGACAGCCTGCGATGGGGGTGGGGGAAGACAAGAGGACAAAATGCACAGAGAGGTTTGGGTGGGAAAAAGATTCCTGAAATCACGACAGAGACACTGAACAGTTATGAATAGAACAATCTATATATAATGCATAGAGTGTTTATCACTGCAGCAAAATGGTTTATATTCTCAGTAATGCAAGATCTGTCAGCCCCTTGAGCACTTTTAACACAAAATCTTTGCTTTTCTACCAAAGTCCCTTTGTCCACAGATGAGAAAATTGTGTTTTCACTGGAATTAAAATCTGTTTGAATAGCTTAAACATTTCCTGAAGAACTGGTAGAAAACACTCCAGTTTTTGCTGTGATTTCATTCCATTGTTCTGTTTCTTTCTTGCCAGTAACCGCATCCCTTCTGTCATTCGTCTGCTGCCCCCTGCCTGCTGCCCTGTGCACTGTCACCTCTCTAACCAAGTGTACTTTCCTCCACCTCACATCTGTTTGACCAAAAAAATAAAAAAAATCTTCAGTAATGGAATAAATAAAATTGTTCTTTGTTGAGAAGAAATTAAGCAGGGGTTGTTTTTTGTCTGCACCTAGGATTTATCCTGTCTTTATATTGCACAAATTCAACTTTACCCCATGTCAATTAAATATGAAAAAAAGAATAGTATTCAAAATGCTAACAAACAGAGTATGCGGTATGTGTGCATCGAGGAATGCAGTAAAATATGCCAATGGTATTTGCTCTCTAGCGTCTCGCTGCTCTGCGATGTGGCAAACGCCATTCAGCAGCTGTTGTCCAAGAGCTGCCGCTTCATAGCTGTCTTACAGAAAACATCTCTCCATCTGTAGACTGAAAACGTTTCAGCGGCAGAGGATTGTAAAGACACCATTTTTGGGATTTCTCTGCGTTATGCTGGTGTAAATGTTTCTAAAGTGGATGCATGAATGGTAAAAATGCACAAGCAGAAAACATTCAAAGTACTACAAGTGCTATCAGGTAAACACACTCTGGTGGATCACGTTACAAGCTTTGTCCTTAGTGAATACAGCTGAATGTTGCAAATGTTTATGTCCATGAGGGTAGGAAAAATAACTGAGAACTACTGTAAATGTTAATTACATAATATCGTATTTGATTCTTTGCTGAGCCCAAAGTCTCGTTGGTTAAAATCATGAAGTGTTATGATAGTGTTTGGACTTTTAGTGGATGTGTTCCTGTGAACTGTGGTGTGGTTTAGCTAGCACGGGTCCACAACCTGACCTAAGTCTTTGTACCGATAAATAACCTCTGCTCTGCACTCGCCTTCAGGGTTTTTGTTTTTTTTTTTGAATGTTGAATAGAGCAGTGTTTCAGTGACTGTGAAGTGCAGGGACAGAGGGGACATTACAACAAATCTGATATCCTTTTATAGTTCAGAAAAGATGTGATGTAAAGTCTCATATGATGTTATATTTTACAGTAAAAAGATGTTTAAGGGAACTCTAAAGTAGCAGTTTTAATGGCAAACAAACCTAAAGTTTTTTTAATAAGCACAGTGCAGTCATTTTTTACAGTAAGAGTTTGATTTTGTAAGTTACATTTGGAATAATCTTTTTTTTTTTAATGGTGGCAAATCCAGCTGTCAGACACACCTTCCTATTATACACTCTTTCCCCTTAATTCTTCATGGTATCAACTGAAAAAGGTGCTGGAAAAATTCCTTAGAGATTTTGGTACATATTGACATGACAGCATCGCGCAGTTGCTGCAGATTTGCCACATCAATGATGAGCATCTCACATTCATCCACATCCAAAAAGTCTATTGGATTGGAATCTGGTGATTGTAGAGGCCATTTGAGAACAGTGAACTCATTGTGATGTTCCAGAGACCAGTTTGAGATGACTGAACTTTGACACCTTAGGCATGTTGTCCTGCTGGAAGCAGCCACCAGACGATCACACACTGTGGTCATAAAGGGATGGGTATGGGTGGAAACAACAAGGAGGTAAGCTGCAACCTGAACTGTTGATACAAGACATGGTGAAATCATGGTTTCATGTTGTTTGCACCACATTCTGACCCTACCATCTGATTGTCAAAATAGAAATTTAGACTCATCAGACCCAGCAGCTCTTTTTATGCCTCTGTTGTTCAGTTTTGGTTTGCTTGCCTTCAGTTTCCTGTCCTTAGCTGACAGGAATGGCACCCGGTGTGGTCTTCTGCTGCTGTAGACAATGTGCTTCCAGAGATCCTGTAACTAGAGATTATTTTAGTTACTGTTACCTAGTTGTAATCTAGTTGTTCTCCTCTGACCTCTGACCCGAGCTGTCTACATGCCTAAATGCACTGCGCTGTTTATCCACTTCACAGGCCTGTGAGTGTCTCTTACAAAGCACTGATGTATTTCCATTTCCTCCCACGTATACTTATAAAAGTTCAAGTAATCCTTATTTTTTTCTTGTATTTAGGTGGAGGAGTGAAATGTTACGCTAAACCTGTGTTAAAATACATGAAATGTTCACAGCTAGAGGTATCAACAGAGCAGGAAAAGTGAGCAGAGAAGTGACATGTATAGTCTGTGGTTCGTCCCTCCCCTATTACACTGCAGTCTAAAGGGCTTGCTGACCTTGTACTATTTGTGCCAGTGATATATGCACAGATACCTTCATTGTGTCTCTGATATAATCAAGACAGATTCCTTTAGACTTGTATTTGGATTTATGAGCAGCAGTGGGAAACAATATGGTTTTCTTGTCCTTGAAGAGTCCCACACTGTATTTCTTATTTCTTCTCTCATGCCAAATCTAAATACCTGGCCGGTCAGGGGAACTGAACTATGAGTGAATTTATGATGTTCTTTGGTAATGACTTCTTTTCTGTATATTTTCCCTGGGTTTTACTGCAGTTGTCCTTGGACTCTCTCACTTGAACACATTATCTCTCACCCACTTCCTGGCCTCCTCACCTTTTAACCCATGCAGACCTCTTTTTTTTAACGCATGTTTTATGTGTCCCTGAGAATTACAGCCATGTTTTCTGAAGGGATTTCCACCATCGAGTGCGATGAAAATTGCTGACCACTGCATCAGGTTTTATTGTAGCACAGCTTGCTTTCAAATGCAGCTAAAACGAGGAGTCACATACAGAGCCAACAAACACTTAAAGTTTAAGACTTAAAGTTCACTGCTGGGAAAATCTTCCAACCAGAATACTGAACTGACTTTTTTTTCTGTGGGAACTAAATATTCCAGCCTCACTAGCAACACTCAGCTTTGCGAACGGTCCGCAACTTGTGGTCCGTGTGGCTCAGTGTGTAGCTTATTGTTGTTTTCTGATAGCTCTGTGCAGGAGGCTGGACTCTGACCCGGGCTTCTGTGGGTGGGGAGAGACGATAGATTGGGATGAATAGAGTTTATTCTTCCTCCTTCAACTCCTGATTTGTGACCGTGAATGAAGAGCATGAGAAAAGCAGAAGAAATATGAAGACACTCCAAGCTTGTATCACGCAAAGAATTCACCTTTTTTTTCCCTGATCTAAAATGTTGATTTGATTAATTCCTTAAATATTAATAAAGTTTTAATAGTCAAACATATTGATATACAAAGCAAGACTTAAATCTAAAAATTTGCCAGTTTGCAAAAATAAACACATTGATATCAGTCAGTGTGATTTATAATGAAATAATGCAGCTAAGAGTGTAATCGTTGCCTTTTCACATTTAATAAATCAGACAGGGAGTTTTTCAGCATCTGCAAAACTCAGTGAAATTCAAATTAAATATGTTTGAATTTGGCAATTATGTGTTTTGACACAGTTATTGTAAAATGTGTTGTTCTTTTAAACAGGCATTTAATACTACATGTTGATTTGGTGAAATATCGTGTTAGTGGGATAATTGTTAGGTAATGTTTCTAAATAAACTCTTGATGTGGGTCTATCCATATATGGTAATGCACATTTAATGTAATTTTAAAAAAAAAAAGGCAATTTAACTTTAACATTTTTCAAATATCCGGATGTCCCCTTTTAATCTGAAATGTATTCACATTGTAGGGTTTCATGGATGTTTGGGGATCAGTATTACATCATGGATGTGGTGTAACGAAAGTGACTTTATTTAAGTGCTCATCATAGAAAAATAGAAAAATGGGATGTACAACAGAAAAGACTAAAATACATTTTTAAAAAGTAAGTGTCAGAACAACCAATAAGAAGACACAATAAGACACAAAAATCACATGCGTCTAAGACTCCATGACAACTGTATAATGCCCAGCATTGGAAGAGAGCATGGACCTGTAGGAATCTATACAGTACAATGTAGCATTTTAAAACGAGTTACATTACATCCACTGAATTTTACCGTTTATATTACAGAAAATTACCAGGACATTGTCTGCTTTTTAATGTGTTTTTTTTTTAACTGTGTAACTTAGTACTTTACTCAGATAAAGTTCTAATGCACTTATATGTAAATGTTAAATATTATAATATCTACACCTTACCATTCATTTTAAATCTTAAGTTACTTACTTTTTTTTTTTTAGATAAATTGCATTATTATAGATCTGCCATGGTCCTGGGTTTTGGACCCAGTATTTTAAGTTGTCAGTTTATGTTTTCAGTTCAGGAGTTTCTTTATTTTCTTGTAATTATAGTATAATCTGGAGTTAGTCACTGTTTCTTTGAGATCTAGTTTCTTTTATTAATTTATTTTTTTATATCTCATTCCTTGTGCCTTAGTTTATTTTCTCCGGTGTTCATTTATGTTAATTTGCTGTGTAAATGTGTGTCTAGTCTGTAATTGCTATTTTCTTAGTTTCATAGATTCTGTTTACTTGTGCCTAGATTTCTTCCAGTAGTGTTCACTTCGCTTGATTAGCACTCAGTGTGTGAGTATTTATAGTCCTGTATTTCCTTTGTTCATTGTTAAATTGTCTGTTTGTTATCCCCTTGTGTTTCCAGTCGGATTTAGTTTCTCCTGTTATTCCTCTGTTATTTATGTTCTCCTCGTGGACTTCTGGAATGTGTTTTGGACTTTTCTTTACCTTTAATAAAGGTAATTTTCTGTTTTAAATCTGCCTGCCTCAGAGTCCTGCCTCCATCCACAACCTGCTTATCATAACAAGCTGCCCAGAAATATATCCGTAATTAAAATCATCCTGAGGTGCAACAGTGATATTTACATCAATTAGTAAATAATTATGATCAAATTTTTAATTTTATAATGTGTATGAATCTGAAAATGCATTCTACATAATCTGCACATTTACTGGAGGCGCTTTAAATGTATGATGGTTATACAGCCATTGCATTACTAAGTTACTTAACAATTATTACTACGTTTACATAATCAAATTAATGTTTTTAACTTTCCAAAATAATCGACCAACAGAAAATTATGTTTAAACTCTTGTAAAGCACCACTTTTCACGTTATACAGTCGTAATAGGGTTCAGGGACTGAAAATCACAGCCAGACTTTTCAAAGTCAATGCTCTATTCAAAAAACATTTACCCCCAAAATGCTAACTTTGAGTAATTTGATTACATGTAAATGTACAATGTAAAACATTTAATGCAATCTGGTGAATGAAACTTATTTGATTGGTATGTGGTCAGCTTATACCAAGCATACTTTCCTTAATGGTTAATTATTTGAATAAATAAACCTTTGAGTTTACATATTTCAAGTGCATTTTATTCAAAATTAACGCTTCATATTTGAGGGTCAAGAATACTTTTTGAGAGCCCAGATTTTGCTTCTCATAAACACAGGGTGCATCTAAAGAAATCATCCGATTCCAAAAGGCTAGGTATTTTTTTAAGCAATGGACAAAGATGTTAGTGGTATTTTTTTTTTAAATACATTACTGAAAATAAAGTTTAACATAACAAAACTTACAATGTTCACAAGTGTTTAATGCGTCCTCTTCTGGATGCATGGCACATGTTCATACGAAAGTCAAACTCGTCCCATACTTTTGCGGGCTTGTCTGTCCAGTGAAGGGCTGTGGAATTAAAACACTTTGAAATCAGAAGATTTTTTTTTGTTATTCTTTCTTGGATACACCCTGTATGCGGACCCCCACCCCTCTGTGGCACCCTACTGTAAAAAATCCCGGAAACGCCCCTGCATATAACCAATTTGACTTTTCCCCTTTACTTGCAAGCGATAGTAAGGGATACTGACATTTTTAAAAAAGGTGGTAGCATATTCACAGATTATGCATGAGCGGGGTAAATGGTTTAATTGCTTTAATTGTTCTCCATATTTTACACTTTGATCCACTTGAGCCCTCTGGGGAGAAATAAGCGCAATTAAAGTTTGAAGGTCATTTTTAGGCATAATTAGAATGAAACGTGTTATAGGTTAAATAAGTCAGACAGGAGTGAGGGCGGGTTGACTGAACCTGCCACTCCCCGTTCAGGCCTTCACGCCACGGGAGCGCGCCTGCGCTCCTGTTACGCGCTTACTACCAACAGGCAGGGAATTCATGGGAGGAAGTAACTGAGATTCGGACACGAACAACAACTCCACACGGTGCCAGAAACGACAGTTAGCTCTAAATGAGATGCAAAAACTTAATCTCTGTTTCCCCCAGATGGACTAGAAGCGCCGGGTCTGCGCAGATGGAGGCGGCGAGAAGTTTGCTGTTTGTCGGGGCCGTACTGCTCGGAGTGACGGGCGCTTCAGGCAGAGAAGGTGGGTAACTTTCAGCGCTTTCCCCCTGTCAATAATGCCTCCGCCGTTGGCAAAATAGACCCACGGAGCTTCGGGGAGATGGCACTGGAGTGTGCTCGCTGTAATTTCAGGAAATGCTGGAGGTTTTTTCTGGTCCGGAGGACTACATTCCTCCGTGACTCCTCAGCCGGGTCCTCTCTGCTCTCCTGGGATTTATGAAGGGCTGCTTATGAGGAAAAATCACACCTGTCACAAAACAGCCTCGCTTTAGATTTACAGTTTGGACCAAAAATAATAATAATTTAAAAAAAAGATTCAAAGACTAAACAAATATCTCCAATCTTGCAACACGTTGACTTGCTCAAATAAACACAGAGCAGAGACTCAGGTAAGAAATATGAGAACCTGCTTTACAGCTTTGCGACACAACTGACTTGTGCACTGCAGGCGGACGGTTCGTGGCTTTGCTGTAAACACAAACAAAAACAAGACACTAAACAGGCAGTGCATTGTGGGCCAAGGATCATGACGATGTCAATTATTCACTCCTGGCTCTAAAAGGGAGACATTGTGCGATAGAGGGGCCACTTGTCACACTTGGAGCTTGAGTACATGCCAGTAAAACAAGAGCTAACTGGAAGGTGCAAACGAGCTGCAAATCATATTTTTGCTTGTTTTTCATTTTATTATAGGTTTTGGGGGATAATAATAATTTATAATATGAAATTATATATATATTTAATGCTTGATCTGATGGGCAGTCTGTACTTGGGCTATTTAGTTTGTTAACTGAGAAAATGATTGATAGTGCAGATTAATGGGTGCATATGACCCTTTATAGATCGATTTTAGGTGTATTTGGGGAGATCAATAACCCCCAGCTAGCTGCTTTTAAAAGCAGTTTTATTGGCACATGCTAATGGCAAAAATGAATCTGAACTCAATAACAATTTATTCTGCAGTGCTCACTTTATTGACATGCAGCTGTTGGCTTTCATTGATGTGCACAAAATAAAGAAAGAGCCCCCTTTGGGGTTTTTCATTCATGTCAGCCTCACAACAAAAATGACTAATGTAAGTACAAACAACTGTCTGTTTTATTAGCTGCTCTCTCTCTCTCACACACACACACACACACACACACACACACACACACACACACACACACACACACACACAAACAAAGCCTTTAGTCACAGGTGAAGTGATTTTCATCTATGACTGCATTGTTGGTGGGAACTGGTTGGTGCACTTTACTCAATCTGTGAAGCATCAGTTCAGGGTGAGCGCTCCGACTGGCTCCAGAGTGAATCTCAGCTGTCTTACTTTCAGTTATGAAGTATTGTAAAAGTGTTATATCACGCACACACTCTTTCACCTCCCTGTCCCCGTGCCTGTGTGTGTGTCTGTGTTCAGTGGCCTTTCTATCCATAGAGTTCGTGCCCTTGTCACACTCCAGTGAAGCTCACTGTGTGGCGATTAAGTCTTACTGAACTGGCCTCAGTGATCGGCTAACTCAGCCTGCTGTGACTCACCAGTCTAGACCGCGTGTTAGTGATCTAACTCACCCGGAGAGGAGAGCGGGACCACCGGAGAGGCATTGTTGCCGTCCTCCGGGGAGACTTTCAGCCTCTTCTTCTGTTTATCTTCTCTTCACCCGGCTTTTAGTGGGAAAAACCTCTGAGGAAATAAAGTGTTAGATCTGTGAATCTGCACATCTTACATCAGTGTGACACTCAGAAATACTGCTGACATCTTCTAAACTCTCAGTATTTAAACGATTGCCTCAGCTACCTTGTTTGTGTTAGCAGAATGAAATCATGGGGAAATAATTAAAAAACAAACGTGTTATTTTCACTATTTATTAACTTCCCTGTAATTCATAAGAGGTCTGTAATAGTGATACTCAACTTGCGGCTCACAGGCCAAATCAGGCTCGGCATAGGGTGCTGGCCAGCTCTCTATAAAACTAAAGAGGTTGCAGTTATTTTTAATGTAGTGTAAACTTTCAAAGCATCCATAACTAAAATGCAGTGGCATCTCGTGAGCGCGTTGAAATTATTATGCATCACAAGAGCCAAAAAGCCCTTCCAACAAGGCCATTCATTTGAAAATAACTGATTTAAAAGAAAGGAGTTTGCTCTTTTTACTGCCCATTCATTCAGTCTGATAAATATTTAAAAAATTCTGCCTATTAAACGACCATTAGTTTGATGTGTTGTTTGTAAAAGTGCCCTCTAGGTAAAGCATGTAATGTATCCCATGTCTGCAGGACGTTGGAATTAAGGAGGTATGGGTAAAAATGCCCGTTTCAAACCCTCGATTCCAAACTTAGAAACAAAGAACCGTCTTGTATTTTTAGTACAATATAAACAAAAACCATAACATGTTTTTCAGGGTAATTTCTGAGCATCATAAAATAAGGAGTTGATGAGAGAGATCATTCAAATGAAAACTAGCACAAAATTGCTAACTGTGAAGCTAGCACATTCATCCTTAATGGAGAAGTAATTATATTTTGGAGTGGTGTGTGCAGGTGGGCGACAGATCAAAGGCAAAACCCAAATGTGCATTGGGAGGAAAGACTAATTCAAATGCTGCCACAGAGGTGCACCGCATGCTTACTATTGACCATTTGCAGCACGCGCGTGCTTTAAATGTCACTTCCACACGAGCCTCTCGGGACCAGCTGAATGTTTTTGTGGAGCAACTTTAGGATCATTAATGAACCTATGCACAATGTTATCTTCAAGCTATGAAACCTGAGTTACAAGCCCTTGAAGTACATAGGGATGGGTTGAAGTTTGCCTGCATTTTCAAGCCCTCATGACTTCAGCAAGTAGACACATTCATTTAAGCTCTGCAGCCTAGTTCATTTTAGAGTGCGTCCATCTAGAGACAAATTGCATTTCTTGGTGATGGGTGGCCGGTCAAAACGAATTAAAGTACCTAAATTTTGATATTGGGTTCATCCTCTGGCTGTGAATCATTCTGGTTCGAAATAATTTGCGATTAATTTTTTTTCTAAGTGTTTATTTGCAAATCTTTCAAATTCTCCTCTAAGGAAGTGACGTCGGAACGTGATCTAGACACTTCTGAATATCTAAATGTTTTGAAAGTAATTTAAGTATTTTTTTTTTTTAAAATGCTGGATTTTACGGGGTTCCACTGGTGGCTCTATAGTGATGTGATTTACCTGACTAATGAACAAAATATCCCAGTTTGATCCCGGGAGGGGACACTGATCCCTTTGAGGATGTGTCAGGAAGGACACTGGCCATTTTAAAAAAAAAAAAAAAAAAAGGAAAGTCAGATCCGGCATGTAGAGCTACCATCTGTGGTGACTGCTTGTAAATAAAGGAGCAGCTGAAAGCAGCTCAAGCTGGATTTTGTTACACTTGAACCTGTAGAAGATTTAGGACAGATGTGTTGGACCAACATCAGGAATAATGATGCTCGAACGCTCCAGCAGATTTCCAGAGACCTGGGAGAAACTGTCAGTGACTTTTCCTTTAATTTGTCATAAAACCCTTCTGGAATTCTAACAAAGAGTAACTGATTTGTACACAGCACTGTGTACACTATGTTAATAATGAAATGTATCCCATTCAATTTATCGATCAGTTATCCTTCTGTGGAACTCCTTCATTAACAGCACTTATCTTTTAGCCTTTTATTTGAAAATAATAGCAGAAATCGACTTCTTGATATTTATTTAGGCCAGTTTTGAATGGAAGATGTCCTAATTTTCCCTCCTCCTTATTCCAGCGCTCTAATCCAGATTCCTTCCTTTATGTGGTTAATGTGTAGAAAGAGGTCGGGACACTCTGAGATGTGGCGGTGCGTTCGTGTTTTGGTGGTTTTAGTCTGTGGCGGCGTGAGCGTACGAGGAGTTCGTGGCTCCAGCGCAGCACAGAGCCTGTTCTGCTTGTCTGTTGAGCAATACCTGTTTTTTTTCTTTCTCGACCGCAGAGTGAAGCGATAGAAAGAATGCGCTGTGGGGAGGCTGGGAGAAATGTGGAGTTTATGCAAGACGCGTTGCTAAGGATTAGGGCTGCGGTGCAATCAGGGCTGCCGTGTGAAAAATCTGAGCGAAAGTCCCGCTGGATCAGATCGCTCTGTTTGCGGAACTTTGGAGGATCTAATCCATTAGACGAGAGCACGAGGAGCAGGCTTTTCCGCTGTGATTCAGCCCTGTTCCCGCAACAGCGGCGGCAGCATCGCGTTCCTGTTGCTACACACACACGCACACACACTGGTAAACACACACGCACCTCCACACACTCCCTGTGCTAACTGGCATGCAGCCACACACAGGTGTGGCTTCAAGCTGGCTTTCAGTTTTCAGTCTCAAGCAGCCCGTTTGTACAAACACACACCGCAGCCTCTCAGGAAGCCTGATTCAGATCAAATCAGGAGTGATTTCTTACACACCGGCAGTACTTCATGTTCTCTCACTTTCCTTAGAGCTGAAACAACAAGTGCTGACATTTTAAATATCTTGCACTTCAAGTTATAAAACCTCCTCTGACTATATAAAAAGTGTTTGGATTGCTTGGCCACATGCACTTAAAAGTCCTGCAGTACTAACTGCATTCACTCATGAATTCATTTAGTCACTGCGTCAGCTCTCTTTTCCAGATAGAGCGTGACTTTGTGCTTAACAGGAATGCCACGTACTGTGTGTTGTTACAGGGACTGGACGATCAACTTTCTGTTCAATCAATCTTCACCAGCTGATTCACCAGCTCAGCAGTGTTATCTTTTTATGTGCTAACGACAGCCTTGGCCGGGGTTCGCTGTGTTTTCCAACTGCCCATCCGTACGCACGTCACGTACGCATTCCCAAGAAGCCGATAACCGTTTGAGGAAGTTTCTATAAACTGGGCGCAAAGTTCACTTGGACTCAAGGATGCACTGATTAGAATATGGCAGTCAAAGGTCACTGCGATCCAACAAAACATCTTTTTTTCTTTCTTTTGTTTTGGTTGTAACTCCAAAACTACTGTGCACAGTGACATCATACTGTCCAGACTTGCCCATCTGCTGGCTTCCTTCCTTTCATCACTACATTTGTGTTAAGTCTCGATGGAGGTGGACTTAACTAATGTTTGGCATACCACAGAGCTCAAGGTGGTAATACTAGTTTTCTAAAGTCAGAACTGGTAAATAAGCTGCTGTGCTGAAACTGCTAGTGGCGGTTAACCATGAAGTAAACAACGTGTAAAAGACAAAGTTGTTATTTCCACCACGTTTCACATGTTAACCTGACAGCAACTCTATCTTTAACAGGTTGTCCCCTAAGTGCGAGGCTTGTTTGACGTATACAGACACCTTAAGGATGCTTTGAGATTAATCTGCTATGCTAAACTGCTGTTACACAAATTAGGACATGTTAACAAACCTAAAAGTAGTTGGATGAATTTAAACAAGCAAAGGTAGAGTCACTGGCATGTAGAGCGTTGTTTTCCATTTTCCTGTCAGTATTCATGTTTACCTGTGCACAATTTCAATCCGATCATGTTGTGCATTTACATGCATCAACGGTTTGAACAGAGGAAGTCATCAGTTTCTCTCCTGTCTCGTGTGTTTGCCTTTTGCGTCATTTATCTTTTTCAAATGGACCCACGCTGTGTTGTCGTTGTGTTGACATATAGCAGGCATTCGCAGTAAGGATAAGGTACCTGTCCATACACACTGATTCGATTGAGGTCGGTATAACCTACCTGTGTCAATTGAAAGGAAATTTTGGTCCAAAGGAGCATTATCAGGTCATTGTGTTCACATGAAGCATTTTTATATCATTTAGACTTTTATTCCAGTTATTAGTGTCCTTGTAATCATGGCTAATGACTGAGCTGTGAGCAGATATGGAGCTAATGTGATTTATCTTACCCTTTTGAGAATAGTTGCTGAGCTCCTCTCCTATTATAAATGTATAAACACTGCACACTTCATTACATCTTGCTATTACCAGCTGGACTTCCTTTTGCTTTCAGCACTGCTGTAATTCTTTGTGGCATAGATTCAACAAGGTGCCGGAAATGTTCCTCAGAGATTTTGTTCCATATCGACATGATAGCATCACGCAGCTGCTGTAGATATTTTGGCTACACGGCTATCTAATGATGTGAACCTCTTTCACCACCATGTCCTGAGTGTTTTGGGATCTAGTGGCTCTGGAGGCCATTTAAGTACAGCGATCTAATTGGTCATGGTCAAGAAACCAGTTTGAGATGATTTGAGCTTTGTGACATGGTGTTTTATCCTGCTGCAAGCAGCCGTCAGAAGATGTGGTCATAAAGGGATGGCATCAATACTCAGACAGGCTGTGGAGTGTAAGCGATGCTCACATGGTGACCCAAAGAAAATGTCCCCTAGAGCAGGGCGACATGACCAAAAATATTTATCACAATATACATTTGAAAATTTGCGATAACGATATAACTGACGATATAATTGACACGAGACAAAATACTTTACAACTCCTCAACTGCCAAAAAAAACCCAAAACATCAATGTATTTTCACTTACACAAGCAGCTTTTTTAAAAGTGCATTAAAGTTATATAAAAAATTTGCAGTGCAAATGCAAATTCCTTGCTGACAGTTTAACCAAAAGGCATTTCCAGTGGAAACTGGCCGACACATCCTCAGCATAACCATGTATAATATCCACAAAACTTAAAAAGAGGTTGTCTGTGAAGGTTCTCAGTCATCCAGGTCATCGTAGTCAAAGGAGCTTGCAAAGAAAAGCGTCTGGACTTCTTTAAGTTGCTTGAAGACGTTTCACCTCTCATCCGAGAAGCTTCTTCAGTTCTAAGGTCAAATGGTGGAGAGTCCCAGATATAAACCTAGTGGGAGTAACCCCCCACACCTTGCTTTCAAAAACATACACTCCTCATCCTGAACCTACACAACCCAGAGAAGAAAACACACCTGAAGTCAGTCAGGAGAAATGGGTTAAGAACTTTTCAGACAGGATTCTCACCGAACCTGAAAAGAGAGTATTAGCCAAAGGACTCAATTTTGCCATTTCTCCACAACAGTTGCCCATAGTGGACCTCATCACAGCCACAGAATCTGCCATACGGATTAATAAATTATCACAGACAGAAGCAGAGCAAATCAGGATGAAAGTCTCAGCCACGCTCTCCAGTGCCAAAGTCCCTCCATCCAACCTCACAATACAGGAAAAGAAGGCCGTCGCTTCCCTGAGCAAAGACCACAACATCACTGTTTTACCAGCTGATAAGGGAAGATGCACCGTGGTCCTAAACACTACAGATTACCATACAAAGATCACTACTCTCCTCAGTGACAACAATACCTACGAAGCCCTAAAGCGAGACCCCACAAGCAGCTACAAAAAGAAAGTTATAGCTTGCCTTCAAGACTTTGAAAAGGACAAAATTATTGACCGCCTTACATAACACCGCCTTTACCCAGGGGATGCCATACCCTGCATCTATGGACTTCCTAAAATCCACAAGGAAGCTGTCCCACTCAGACCCATAGTCAGTAGCATAAACTCAGCCACTTATAACATTGCTAAACACCTTGCTACCATCCTTGCTCCTCTCGTGGGGAACACCCCACACCACATCAAGAACTCCACCGACTTCAGCGACAAGGTCCAGAAACTTACCCTGGATCCAGATGAAACCATGGTGTCCTTTGATGTAGTCTCTCTCTTCACTTGCATACCCACCACGGAGGCCGTGGAGACTGTCAGAAAACGACTACAAGAAGACAGCTCCTTGGAGGACAGGACCAACTTCACACCCGATCAGATTTGCACACTGTTAGACCTCTGCCTCACCACTACATATTTCAAGTACAACGAAGGCTTTTACAGACAAAAACATGGCTGTGCCATGGGCTCCCCCGTGTCACCTATTGTAGCCAACCTTTACATGGAGGAAGTGGAAAGGAAGGCTCTTGGCTCTTTCAAAGGAAGAGTACCCAGCCACTGGTACAGATATGTGGACGACACCTGGGTCAAAATCAAGACACAAGAAGTGGAATCCTTCACTGCGCACATTAACGCTGTGGATAAAAACATCAAGTTCACCAGGGAAGACACAAAGGACAACTGTTTGCCTTTCCTGGACTGCGCTGTGCACATTGAAGAGAACGGCAAACTCAACATCGAAGTTTACCGGAAGCCCACACACACGGACCAGTACCTCCTCTTTGACTCCCATCACCCTCTGGAACACAAACTTGGAGTAATTAGGACCCTACACCACCGGGCAGAACATGTTCCCTCTAAGCCTGAAGGAAAAAAGAAGGAACACACACATGTAAAGGAAGCACTCAAAACGTGCGGCTATCCTAAATGGGCGTTCTTAAAGTCAGCAAAGAGGCACAGAAAAGAAGATCAGACACCAGCGAGGGAGGATAAGAAGGACAGACGCAACAACATTGTCATCCCCTATGTAGCCGGTGTATCAGAGAAACTCAGGAGAGTTTTCTCCAAGCATGACATCCCGGTGTACTTCAGACCCAGCAACACGCTCAGACAAAAACTGGTTCACCCAAAAGACAAAACGCCAAAACACAGACTTAACAATGTGGTGTATGCTGTACAGTGCAGCGAGGAATGCCCAGACCTCTACATTGGAGAGACCAAACAGCCACTTCACAAGCGCATGGCACAACACAGAAGAGCCACCTCCACGGGACAAGACTCAGCAGTCCATCTGCATCTTAAGGATAAAGGACACTCTTTCGAGGATGCCAATGTTCACATTTTGGACAGAGAGGACAGATGGTTTGAAAGAGGAGTGAAAGAAGCCATCTATGTCCACTGTGAGCGACCATCTTTGAACAGAGGCGGGGGTTTACGACACCAACTCTCTGCCATCTATAATCCAGTTTTGAGATCCCTTCCCAGACGCCTTAACGCTCACTCACATCCTGGGCCATCTGACCTCAGGAATTCGCATGATAAGGTGGGGCCAGGTTTCACAATGAACATACCCGAAACTCTGGCTGATCGGGACCCACACCCAGTTTCACACCTTGGCTCAGGCGATTAGAGGATCATCAGGGGGTCCTTTTGTCCCTCTGTGGGGGGGAAACTCCCACTAGGTTTATATCTGGGACTCTCCACCATTTGACCTTAGAACTGAAGAAGCTTCTCGGATGAGAGGTGAAACGTCTTCAAGCAACTTAAAGAAGTCCAGGCGCTTTTCTTTGCAAGCTCCTTTGATTAAAAAGAGGTTACACACACACACAATACTGTAATATTATGTTGAAGCACAGTACGTATCACTCCGCGAGGCTCCTGACTACGATAGCTGTAATGCTCCGACAATCCATCAAGCAGTGCGGCTTCGTAGCTTAGCAAAGTCGTACTGAAACATTTGACAGATTTTCGAGCGCCGTGTACGACATAAAATTGTTTCGAAGTCAGTAAACACAACCAGAATTCATACATAAGGCACACGGGATTATAAGGGGCACTGTCGATTTTCAGAAAAATCAAAGGATTTATTTTCCAAAAAACACGGTAATAACGACGGCCCGCTAGCATGCTCTACCAAAAATAGTGCTTTGTTGTGTATCTGACGGACGAAAGCTAAACCAGTCCCACACCACTGAAGTTGCAGCATTTTTACAAACCAATTCTGGTTCATCTGTTTCATTCAATGATCCACTTTCGCTCTTCTCATTCTGCGTCGCTGCCATGTGCGTATGTAAACAAAGGCACTGCGCATGCGCTTTTTACCCATATTCTATCGCGATATTTCATTTTCTTATCGTTGCCCAACATACACCGGTATTACCGTGAACGGTATGATATAGCCCAGCCCTAATATCCCCACACCGCCTGAACTGGTGGTACAAGCCTGTCTCCACTCTTGTCAAGTTCTGGTGTGGCTGTGAGAGCTGTAGCCTCAGTTGCCAGTTCTTAGCTGACAAAAAGGGCACACAGTGCGGTCTTCTGCTTCAGGTTGGATGTTTTATGCATTCAGAGACGCTCTTCTGCGTACCTTGGTTGTAACGAGTGGTTATTTCAGTTACTGTTGCTTTCCTATAAAAAAACAAAACAGTTTGACTTCTGGCTCTGATAAAACACTTCCTCCACTAGATATAGTCTCGATTTTGAACCACTCTGTGTAAATCCTACTGATAGCAGATCAGCAGTTTCTGAAGTACTCAAACCAACAACCAGGGTCATTTAAATCATCTTTCTTTCCCATTGTGATGCTCAGTTTGAACTACATGCCTAAATGCATTGAATTGCTCCTGCTGTGTATGTGTATATATCTGTGTATCCATGCTGATTCAGTGTGAAGTAACTTTGAGGGGTGGCATTATTCAGGTGAATGTATTGAAGATTATAACATAATAGCACAGTTGAATCTATGGTTTTCATCATGCTTACGTAACAGGGTGTAGTTCAGACAAACTGGGTTTCAAATAAATCTCTGTGTGCACAGATTTGACTTAAATGTTACAGAGGGATATGTCAGTTACACTGTGTACTTATCCAGAAATAGCACTGCTGATGTTTCCATGGCTTCAACTGTAGTGCAGCTGCAGCTGTTTTAACAACAGAACTAATTAGAAATATCCGGCGGGTAATTACATCGCAGGGCTTCATTTAAATGATGTCCAAAATGCATCAACAGCTGTCTGCAGCGCTTCACTACTGAGTGAGCGCGTGAACAAGTGGGCAGTGGGAGAACAGGCATGGTCTCAGATAATCGGGATCCTTTTAGCCTCTGTAATTTGTGACCGTAATTAATTTAGACTGGAGAGAGCGTGAGTAGGGTCAGAACTCAGTGAAACAGACGGGAATGTAGGAAAAATACCTCCCTCGCTGTTGTTGCTCTCTAGCAAAACACCTGAGCAGTGGAAGTTTCCAGTGGCAAATTGGCATTACATGCTGTGCAGCAGGCAGCATTAATGCGTGTACACGTGACACGGCGCGCAATCACCTTGTGAACTGGAAGGTCACAGGTCACCGATGTAGCTTTGATCAAAACTCGGTGCCAGTCACCACAACATCCCCCTTTTTACTGGGAAAATCCAAAACTGTGTGTGTCATCTTCTAGCTATGCAACCACACACCTTTCTATTAAATTGCACTTCCCCAGAGGATGATTGCAGTTGAGCAACAGCTCAGAGAATTTAAAAGACACGAGTGATCAGAGAGGATGTGAGGACAATTTCTTTGATAACTGCTTAGATAAACCTTTGAAGAGGCAGGAAGTGAACTTCGAATGGGGAAAGTAAAGGGTAGCGTCTTGACCGCGGGCAGGCTGAGTAACGTGAGCGATAAAAGGGAAAGTATTTTAGGCCGGGAGCTCCTCACAAGTCCACGCACACACAGGCGTTGCTGAGAGACTTTTGGAGAGCAAACAATGAGGGAATAAAGGGAGAGGAAACTGAGGACGGGCTTTACGCACACTTTTCAGAAACGGATAATGTGCTCTGTTGAGCTCTGTGTTACAGCACATTTCCCTAATCCCCAAAGCCGGAGACATCCAGCTTTTTGCTTTTTGTCACACTCGGGGAAAGCTGTTTGTGTTTTAGAAGTTCTGTCTTATTGAAAATGATTAAAATGCCAGAGGATGAGAGTACATCTCCACTCTTGGCTTGACTTCCAAAACTATTTTCCATGATGACATAATTGAAGGAGTCGGCGATTAGTCATTTGATTTGTTATTTGACACAAGTGGCAGAGGCTGGGTGTGTATTTTTGGCAGCCGCACGGTTAATCATAGACACATTTACTGCAGTAGCTCGCTGTCGGATTATTGCGGCCTTTATTAATGCTTCAGTACTTCTTTAGCTGAGTTGCAGGAGGGGTAATATGGGTCTGTGCGCTCCGCCATCTCCAGGAATCTTTACACGTGGCAGACGCACACACATGATAAGACGTATCTCCCGAAGTCTGTTGGTAACCTCACTGTGTCATGAAAATCGGCCTTGTCCCGGCTGCCAGGACTTCCCGTTCTTCCTGTGGTGTGCCTGCTTCTGTGCTTTCCAAAATGGCAGGGAGAGAGATGGCTCAGTAGTGAGGTTGGGGGGCTTCAATGAAGAAAAGTGGGTTGACTGTTGAGGGGCTGCTGGAAAGGAGCCAAGGGAAGTCATTTATAACTTCGAGAGAGGAGGGACTGTTCACCGTGTGACTGCTTGTTAAGGCATGAGAGCTATGTGTCTGCAAATGCCCCTGTGAATTATAATGCTGTATGACCCCCGAATTCAATTCTGTGTGTGACCCACTGAGGGGAATCTGCTGCCAGGGGAAAATATATCATATATGTATACTAAGACGCAGACGGAGGCTGTGCGTGCGGCTCGTATTTCTATTTAGGCTGCTTGTGAATAGATGGAGTCAAGTTATGTGGAGTCCAAGCCTTACATTCATTACCACGTAGGTGTCTGTACACATGAAAAAAGGAACCAAAAAAGAAAGGACTGTTGTAAACGTTTACATTGAGATGTCCAAAAAAACCTCAACATTATTAAAGCAGTGTGGGATCGTCTTGAGAGAGAACAGAACAAAAGAAGCCAACATCCATAAAAGAGTTTTGCATGTCCCTCAAGAAGCCAGAAGAACTATTCCTGTAGACTACTTAAAGAAATGACAAGAAAGCTTGACCTAGAGAGTTCAGGCTGTATTGACTTGAGTTGACTTTCGAGCTTGTTAGAATTGTGCAAACTCTGTTTTTCCTTATTATACTGCACTGCATGTGTTTGCCCATGTTCCAATTTTCCAAGTGAAATAAAAATAAATGAAGGTTGGCTCACAGCTTTTGCAGACTACTGTATGTCATTTAGTTTTTTGTAGGGATGATATTTTAACCCATAAAATGCAAGAATTCTGCCGAATGAAAAGTTGAATGGCTTCATTCATTAAAGAAACTAAACGTTGCATTGAAGAAAAGTGTTGTTTTTTTTTTGTTTCTATATACTGTAGGTTGTAGTTCTTGACAGGTCATATAAATTGCCACTTTGTTTCTTTGCCTTGCAGTCTGTCGGGGTACAGACATGAAGCTGGCCCTGCCCTCCAGCCTGGAAAACCACTATGAGACTCTGAGGCTGCTCTACACCGGTTGCCAGGTTGTTCATGGAAACTTGGAGATTACACACCTCCATGGAAACCCTGACCTCTCCTTCCTGCAGGTATAGTTTGAATGGAAACGCAAAGAAAATGTTAATACAGTTAATAAGCTTGGTTAGCTCCAGTGTTCCTCACCTTTGTCTCTCTTCTTCACCAGGGGATTGTGGAGGTACAGGGTTATGTACTCGTTGCTCATGTTTCTGTGAGCCTGTTGCCCTTAGACAGCCTTCGGATCATAAGAGGCAGCCAGTTGTACAACTCCAGCTACGCGCTGGCTGTGCTGGATAACACTCACGCCGGTCAGGGGCTGAGGACGCTCCGGCTACGTAGCCTCACAGGTCAGAGGTTTTCCTCAAATCCGGTGTAATTTGATGTGACAAGTCTGGAGCTCAGACTCATTTTCTTATCCTCAGCCGCCAGCTTTAAAACACTGAAGTGTTTCACTGGAAGATTGGTCAGAACAGAGGCCCGTTTCTCTCAGCATCTGTTGTCTTCTATAAGTTGTGGAGTCACTTTTATGTATTATCTGTCCTGCAGAGATCCTGCTGGGTGCAGTGTATATTTGGGGGAACCCCCAGCTGTGCTTCCCAGACCCCCAGAACATCAATTTGACGGACATCTTGGATGAGCAGAATGGCCGTGCCAAGGAACACCGACTGCAGCCTCGGCCTCCTAACTGTGAGCAGCTGACTGACTCTAATAGTGAACAAAGAGAAACATCATGCAGCGATTTGTCGATGTCATAAAGTCATTTTACATGTCAGATGTTTCCTGGTTGGGAGCATATGTTGATCTAAAACCCGTGTATAGCTTTCAGCACTGATGGTGCCTTTCCAGATGTGTAAAGGCGCCATCATTACGTTGAGGAGCATTATTCCAAAATCTTTCCACATTTTGAAGACACAGTTTTTTGCAGATTAGTGAACCTCGGCCCGTCTTTATTCCTGAGAAACTCCTCTCCTCTCTTTTTATACCCAGTCATGTTAGTGATCTGTTGCCAGTTAACCTCATTAGTTGCAAAATGTTCCTCCAGCTGTTTTTTTTTTTTTTTTTTTTCTTGCTTTTCCCGCTTTTTGTTGCTCTGTCCCAATTTTTCGAGACATGTTGTTGCCACCAGCTTCAAAATATTTTTCATCAAATAGTAAAATGCCTCAGTTTAAACATTTGATGAGTTTTCTTTGTCTCACTGGGGATAAAATGTGGGTTTGTGAGATCATTGCATTCTGATTTTATTTTACATTCTAGCGCTGTGTCCCAACAATTTTGGAAGTGGGTTAATAAATCCTAATGTGGGCAAAAATCGTTTATGTTGGTTTTGGATACTTTACATAGATTTCTTTTATAGAGTTTGACCTTCCAGCAAACGGCTCTCATGAACCGTACTGGTGCCTTACATAACCACGGATCAGCCAGCATGTCTGCATGCTCTTGAATCTTTGTCTTTCTTGTAAAATTGTGGCTCAGCTTTCCCTGGTTTTTATTCCTGGCTTTCTTCTGGTGCAGGTCCAAGTTGTTCGCCTGCATGTGGGAAAAGATGCTGGGGAGAGACTCCTCAGGATTGCCAAACTCGTGAGTTAAAATCACACACACAGTCATGTTATGTAGTTTTATGTAGACAAAAGCAGAGCAGATGAAGTTTTGCTGAAATGTTGACTGTTTGTTTTGTGTGTGTGTGTGTGTATGTTTAAAGTGACCCGAGCTAAATGTGCGTCTGGCTGCCAGCGATGTAAAGGTCCTCTACCCAACGACTGCTGTCACCTGCAGTGTGCAGCTGGATGCACTGGACCCAAAGACTCAGACTGTCTGGTAAACAGTCCTGTTGTTTTTGTTTTCTTATCTACAGTGTAATCTCCTTTTTTCCTTTTCCTTACTGGAGAAACATGTTTCCTCCTCCTTCCTCTCTGCAGGCTTGTCGTCACTTCAACGACAGCGGTGTATGTAAAGAGAACTGTCCACTGCCCACCACCTATGACCCCGTCACGTTTCAGTCCCAATCCAACCCACATGGGAAGTTTAACTTTGGAGCGACCTGTGTCAAGACGTGTCCTTGTAAGAGTTTGCCTTAAAAAAAAATCTGCTTAACCAAGAAAGCTGTCACACGCTCGCTGATTTTTTTTTTTTTTTTTAAATCCCTGCCTCCCATCTTGGACACTTTGTCTCCTGCCCTGTAGATAACTATCTGGCGTTGGAAGTGGCCTGTACTTTATCTTGCCCCCCAAACAACCAGGAAGTTGTCGTCACCCAACCTGATGGGACGGAGACGCAGAAATGTGATAAGTGTGAAGGAGACTGTCCCAAAGGTGAGGTAGCCATTCTGTTTTCTCCTGGGAAATATCATTCTGTTTACAAACACACGCACACAGTGGCAGCTTTATTAGATTTACCTGCTAATTAGTGTGAATAAAAACATCCACTTGGAAGCGGAAGATGGTTCTAGATTTGAGTTAACTCGACAAATCGGAATGAGGTTCAGTAATCTGGTCCGCCTGTCTGTTCATGTCGTTAGTTTAGCTTGTTAGTTTCTCTGTCACCTTTATAACCTTGCTAGCATAATTCTCCTGTCTCTGCTTCCTCATACCAAGCCTCCAGGATCTATGGTGCTCATTTTCATCTTCATATTTTTATTCTTGGATTCTCCTGGAGCAGCTTTGCATGATTCAATGCTCGCAATAATTTTTAGTTATGTTATAATGGACCTTGGTGCAACCGTTCAGCTCACCCACTGTCTGAAAACAAGTTGTTATGGCTCCTGTTTTTCTGATTCACTGCCCATCGTAAACAGATTTAAAGATTTGAACAGCAGGTCGGTCCGGTCTGTGTGCAGGTGACGACAGTATCCACTCTCACTGACATCATACCAAGCCAAGAGCAGAAAAACTAAGTGTTCAGAGCTGGTTGAATGTTATTGTATACAGTACTGCTCAAAAAACTTCACATTGTCAATAAATCACCGCTGCTATTTCCAGTTTTCATAGCAAAATATAAGTAAATGAGGGGTGGCTTAAGACTTTGTTCCTTTAATGCAGTGCAAATCTGTTTCATTCAGCAATGATCACGTCCTAGTTCATGTTGCTGGGTGATTATTAGTCATTGTTGTTGTTAAACTTTAGTCTAATTAGAAATGCTGCTTCCAGTAAAGCTCTGGTTTGGTTTAACGTCTGTTGTTGTTTTGTTTTTTTTTCCCCTTCCTGGTTGGTATCATAGTGTGTTTCGGCCCGAGTACAGACAACAATGGTGTCACCGACAGCAGCAGCAGCATCGCCGTAGTAACGCCTTCCAATGTGGAGGAGTTCAACAAGTGCACGAAGATTTTCGGTAGCCTGGCCTTCCGCTCTGAGAGCTTCTCATGGTGAGAGACTTTTACATTTTTAGAAACGTGTAAAATTCAGTAAAGACAACAAGCAGCTTGACACCAGAGACTGTATTCCGCCACAGCGCCACATCCCTCCCATTCAGCACTTCAAATATTTAATTTTGCAGCAACAACTTGTACACAATCCTTTTGCCGCCCGAGCCTATCCCTGCACATGTAACCAGACCGGCTTTAAACTCAAGTGTTTTGACGTTGTGTCAACAGAGGACAAAACTGCTCCAATTTGTTTCTACACCAGTGTCATTCAAGAGCATTTCAAATAATGTAGCGAAATACCAACAGTTAATACAAAGCTTGTAGGTTTGCTTACATGACTTGTAACTTGCTGAGGTTGAGATACTACATGTTGATAAAATTCCCCGACAGCTGATTTAAGTGAACGCGTGTGTGGTTTCTGATGTATTGTTGAGGGTTGTCAATAATGGGTTAGTGTGATCTGAACCTGCACAAACAGGCTTGCATTCAGCATATTCCTCCTATTTCCTCCTGTGGATTGAATCTGTATCTCTGACTCAAGATCACCCAGACACATCGTCTCCATGACTTGTGTGGACTGGCGAAGGCATTTCTCACAAAATCCAAGCTTAACCTGGAGGAGATATTAATATTGAGGACAAGCCAAGAGAAAATGAAATTGTTCCCAATAATCAAAGTGGCTTTTAAGTCTTACTTAAATCTTACGCTGTCCAGGGATCCTGCGAAGAACACCTCAGGCCTGACTTTGGAGCAGCTGAGTGCCTTCAGGACTCTGGAGGAGATCACAGGTACCACAGTGTTTGTTAAACCCTATGTGAGCTATTTATGAAGTAACATTTTATCTGTTTCTCACACCGAAGTCTCCTCAGTTGGAATGTTTTCATCACCTCTGTGTGATCTTTAAACTTGCAGGTTATCTCTACATTGATGCCTGGCCAGAGCAGTGGACCAACCTCAGTGTGTTTGAGAACCTGAAGGTGATCAGAGGCACGATGCTCTACAAGTAAGACTTTTTAAAACTGCTCGTCTGTTGTTCTGCATGCTCTCCACTATTTCCCTTGTCATCCTGTTTGCACAATATGCCTGTTGTGTAACCATACTCAATCCACTTTACTGCAGTGTTTTTGTTTTGTTTTTTTCCCTTCTGTGGTGATTTTATTATCAGCTTTATTATCAATAAACTTACCAACGAGCTGGAAACAAACATTAGGTGTGCCTGCTAAGCGTATTTTTCTTCTCATGCAAGTGAGCACGATGGAAACGTGGATAAAAAAGTCAACTAAATGAAGAATAATAGTAAGTTTAAGTAATTTAAAGAATCAATAAACTCCACTTCACCATCCGGATCGTCTATATGTGCCTTGAACAGCTCTCCTGTAGTATTAAGATCGTTATATAGATGCAGCACGTTTAATTTTCTTTCCATGCGGTGCGTCACTACATGCCAATGTGTCCACCCAACACTGTGTCTTTGTTTGTGTTCAGTTTTTTTCGACTGTTTCTGCTTCAGTTGAGGCAGTCTGTTCATTTTCAGGGTAATAAATGCTAATTATTAGCTAGCACTGCTGCCCTGCTGGCCAGTGTCTGAAACTAGGTCACAGTTAGCACCATCTGATCACCGTGCTGGTGACGTGTGCAACGTTACGATCAATGTTCTCCAGGTGGAAGTGACCAATCACATTTTTGTGGAGGGAGTATGAGCAAGACAGGCTGTATAACACATGGTTGATGTTGAGAAAGAGTCTGTTTTAATGCAGCTTTTAGCTAAAGCTAAAAAAATTCCAACTGACAACTGTTTTATTATTTTCGATTGAAACGAATGTCTGAAAATGTTAGCTCCGCATTCACTTTTGGTTTCACACTGACCTCGGTCTCCATGGCCTCCGTTTGATCCCTTCATCCACAACAAGTGCGACTTCATGTGGACTTTGTCACTCAGCAGTTTGGCGACAGGACAGTTCAAGTCATGCTTGAGTACTTTTTTCCTCCCACTTGGAAGTCTTTTTTTTTTCCTTTTACACAGTTTTACAAACATGGAACATGATGTCAGGGACTTAAACAGATTAATAACATCATCCAAAGCCATCGAATACACTGCAGGAAAATATTTCTATCAGAGCTTTTACACTTGGATTATAAGCTGTTCTGAATCTTGTTATAACAAACCCATTTTTCCCCCCACTGTTAATCTCCTTGACTCTTAGTTTGAAGAGTCAGAGCCATCTTATCCATTGGTTGTTCTAGGAAAAGGTCGATGTTTGGTGGTGTTTTCTGAAGCCAGCATTTTTTTTTTTTTCCCTTTTTTACCAGCAGTCTAGAAGTCTACAGATGTTTTAAGGAATGTTTTGTGGATCCCGGGACAGAAATGTAGCATCCACTTTTACATCCAAAACCTCTGAATGGAAGGGCAGGATCAGAATATGTGGGCACGGTGTGGCATCATAAATTTCTCAATAAACTTTGTATTTTTTCCAGACTTGTACTCATCAGTGAACAACTGAATAATTCCTTATATATTCTCCATGTGGGAGAATTTTGCACTTGGATTTCTCAGGTTTTACACTGTAGGGCAGTTGTAGAGACGGTGCTGGAGCTACATTGATATGATGCTCTGCTTTGAGTCCCTCCAAAATGACCAAGATCCTTACTCTGCTCCGAAGAGCCCAAACGCTATTTGTAGGAAGCTTGTTTTCACAGAAAGATACCGGGATACAGCTGTGTCTCTTTTGCTGTTTGCTTCTTACACTCTTCTTTATTTAAAGCTTTGTTTACCACTCAAATTCTTCATCTTCTCCCTCTCCATCCATTCAGGGGTGTGTTTTCACTGGCCATCCAGAATCTGCACATCGAGTCTCTCGGGTTGCGGTCGCTGCGCAGCGTCAGTGGAGGTTTGGTCTTGATTTACAACAACACACAGCTGTGCTACACCAACTCACTGCCATGGCAGAATCTCCTCCATCCCACCCAGGGTCCGCACCGCATCGTCAGCCACAACCAGGACCCTGCAGTCTGTGGTAAGTAAAGCCACAGACCTTTTAGTCGTGCAGCTGTCTTAAGCTTTTTTTTTTTTTTTTTTTTTGTGGTCTAATGCAATAAAAAAACTACAGGGTGAATCATGCTGCATTGTCTCTATGTTTTCAGAGAAAGAGGGGAATGTTTGTCACCCCCTTTGTAAGGCGGGCTGTTGGGGTCCGGGGCCCAGCCAGTGCGTGTCCTGCCAAACTTTCCAACGTGGCACCGAGTGTGTAGAGCAGTGTGATCTCTATCAGGGGTAAGAAGGTTTGCGTGCGTTTGTAGAGGTGTGGCAAAACTAAATCAATGCGAAAACAACTGATAATGTTCTTTAATTGTTCAGTGTACTATTTGTTTTATTTGTAATAATTCCCAGAACTAGTTCCTCAGTAAATATATCAGAAAAACTAATGATGTTTAGTTTTCAGATTAAAAACGTTTAATTTAACGTGTGCCTTGAAGCAATTTAGGATCTATTATCAGCGATAACGGTGTGTTTGAGTTTGATATGACGTGCATACATGCACATACAAAAGCAAATGCAAGATGGCAGAGCAAATGAGAAAACACACTGGGCTGTATACATGCGCACAAAATGAACCCAGTACGACTATTAGATGGTACATTTGCTTAGTTAGGAATTTACGTCTGCTAAGTGCCTGGCAAAAGCAGGCTTAAAGTAAATGCTCAACCTAATTCAGTAACGCTATTATTGAACGTCGTACAGTCTTTGTTCGGTTAGACAAAAAAATTTACTCTGGATGCTGTCTGTGTTGAGCGCTCAGTGAATCTGCGTTCGACTACTCCGCCTAGGCTGCACTGTCGAGCCTAGGCGGAGTAGTCGAACGCAGATTCACTGAGCGCTCAACACAGACAGCATCGTCAGAAGGAAGAGCGCAGGGCAAGCTAGCAAGACAGAAGTTAAGCTCTCCTTGTAACATGGACCCTCATTCAGATCTGGCGTTTGGAATTATTTTGGTTTTCATGTGACGTATGACCCTGAAGGTAAGCGAGTCATGGACTAAAATAAAACAGTATGTTGGATGTGCCACGCAATGCTCAATTACATGGGTGGGAACTAGTGTGTTAGCGCAGTTAGCTCGTTAACGTGTTGGCCGTCTAGCCCCATGCACGGGGCGATCGGCGGTAGCTCGTTAACGGAGATTTGCCGTGTTGTGGCGTTAAGGTCATTTCAACGAGATTAACCTGAAAGCACTAGTGGGAACACAACGAATATGACTGCACATTTACGCTGACATCATCCTAGTGCAAAGACAAAAACAACAAGCATGCTACTAACTTTAGCCGAGTCATTTAGACAGCTGTTAGCACATGATTCTCCTTATATATGTTTAATATGCTGCTGAGAATATAGCCCAGAAGAAGCGTATAGTATAGCTTTTATTTTGGAAAGAGACATTTCTCTGTAATAAACTCTCTTTTCCAAAGATGAGTGATTCCTCAATCAGATACAGGGCTTGCAATATCGCTAGCCCGACGTCCCGGGGCTAGCGGTCGGGCTACCAAAATCTATCGCTGCCCTGCCCATAGGAAGGAACAATATATGTCAATGCTTTTGCATTCTTTCAGAAATGTAGCTGGGTAATTATGTCATTGGCATCGGTGAGCCACTGTCAATATGTGACATATTGCAATCGCGTTTGAATTTGCGCTTATTTTTTTGCTTTCACTTTGCAATCGCGCGAACTGTGTATAGAGAGCGACAGCACTGATCTGTGAGTGATGATAATTTGTGCACCAATTCCTCTGACATCGTCTTAGTAATCGTTAGCTTACTATGCAAACATGACAAGTGAAATCTCCCGCAGCAAGCTTAAACATGTGAGAGGTTGATCGCGCAGAGAATCGCTGAGCTTATGTGAGTGCGTGTATAAAAGCAGCAGGATATATATTTGACTACGATGACCTGGATGACTGAGAACCTTCACAGACAGATATATATTTTAGTTCTGCTGAGCCAAATAAGACAGGTCAGGGTGAAGAAGTGACAGCCAAAGAAAAGCTTACCACAAAACGGAGAAGTTATGACAAATCAGACTATAAGGCAAAAAGAAAGTGCAGCTTTATGGTTTCATGGACAAAAGAATTTCTGTGGCTGCAATATGATGAGCTAAATAACCAGGGCTGCACATAAGTGGTCCGCAGGTGCGCATTCGCTGTCAAAATAAAAAACACGCACAAGGGTTAGGGTTAAATTTAAAAACTGTACTTTTGAGTTAAAATATATATTTATAATTTTAATAAATGACAAATTAAAAAGGCATGAACATTTTTTTTGTATCGAAAAAATATCGAACCGTGACACCAAAGTATCGAACCGAACCGAACCGTGAATTTTGTGTATCGTTGCACCCCTACTAATTACAGTGTCTTTTAGTAAGACTCAAACAACAGAGGTTATTATTATTATTATTATTATACACTCCAAATTAAGCTAGTGATTTTGTTATTTACAATGCAACCAAATGCAAAATCATACCCTGCTCTCTTGCCTATTTTGCCTTGAATTGGATCGGATTTAAAAATTATCACCACACTATGGCTTGAATTTAGTCATCGCGACCATAACCTAACAAGGAAAGTAGAAATGTTATGTGTTTAGTTTCATAGAGTTTCTAAATAAAAAGATTAACAAATCTAACTGATTAAAGACATCATAGCCGTAAATACCTCTGAGGTCACCGTAGTATGGAGTGAGTGGTGTGCCATATATATTGCTCTATAACATATAAATGCGTTTATAAAATAAAAGCAGTAATACATGGAATATTCGGGAATTCATACATACAATTTCTATCTAGGTGTTAAATTAACATGTTTAATGTTGTTTCTTCAATGTAAAGCAGAACAAAAGTGTAAAAATTTAATTATTTTGAATCTGTGATGGAAATTGTATCCTGGACTGGAAATTTACAGTCCAGCATGATGTGATGTTTGCAGAAAGTTGGTGAAAGTTCATACGATACTTCACAATTGTGTATAGAAGAAGAAGAAATGTCGTTGAGCTCATCGGGTTACTTGCAGCTGGCGTCTGTTTCTGAAGTTGTGTCTTCTCAGGATGGTGTCAGATGCTTCAGATAAATGCATTTAATTTAATCCTGGGATGTTACCTTACGTGCATCTTGTGCTTGCTTTGCAGGTCCGTACGTGAATACATAGATGGATCTAAGTGTGTTGCCTGTGATCCACAGTGTCGACCCCTCAATGGCTCAGAGTCCTGCCACGGGCCGGTAAGAAACATAGACCAAAGTGTAATACGGCTAGATAGGATTTCTAACTCCTTAAACCCCCATTTGGAGCTCAAAAGTACTTGTATATGACAGTTTATTTAACCTGGAGATGTGTCATTTGTATGAATAAATACAAGTTTATGAGGTTCTGTTTTCCTTTTTCACTTTTCTCAAGATGCATGTGGCATCACTGCAGGATGCATATTGTCATTGCATAGCTTGTTTTTGATGGTTCATTGTAGAGCTGAGATTACTGAAGCATTTTTACACAGGGATAATGTTGCTTGCACCTTGCTTGCTTTAAAATAAATTATACTTTAAGCTATTTCTAATTACAAAAGTTCTTAAATTGGTCTAATTTTAGCTTAAATTGAATCCTTTTAGCTGCTGTGGTGCTGTAAGTAGGATGTCGACGTCACACTGGGCTGTAGAAACTCTGTTATTTTTTTATGTTAAATAAAAAAAATAAACATTGTTAAATATCGCTCTGTTTGCATCTCAGGGTGCTCAACATTGCACGGAGTGTCGGAATTTCCAGGACGGCGAGTATTGCGTGGATCGGTGTCCCAGTGGCGTCAAGGGCGATCTGCATACTGTGTGGAAATACAGCAATGCCACAGGACACTGTCTGCCATGCAAGACCAACTGCACGCCACCGTGAGTGACGCCACATTTAAGCCCCAACTCACACACACATACACAAGCACGCAGTGAGACTGACTTCACAGACGGTGCTTTTCTCTTCCAGCTGCACTGTGAAGGATGAACAAGGCTGCCCCATTGATACCAGGACAGGGTGAGCGCACTAAACAACTTATTTCAGTTAGCTTTTCTGGGAGCTGTTACAAATTGAACTTCGATTTTTATGGATGGGCGCAGCGTTAAACTTTCTGTGTCTGTGTAGACCTGGCACGTCCATCGCGGCTGCAGTGGGTGGGGTGGTGCTCTTCATTATCCTGCTGGCTCTGCTGGTCTTTTACTTGAGGAGACAGAAGAAGCTAAAGAGGAAGGAGACAATGAGGAGGATCCTGCAGGAGCACGAGGTGAGGGACGATGTGCCAAATTAAAATGTGTGTTTTGCTCTAGCGTGGAGTCTTTATCTGCTATTTTCCTCCTTCACGTGCAGCTGGTGGAGCCTTTGACGCCGAGTGGTGCTTCACCCAATCAAGCTCAGATGCGTATATTGAAAGAGACCGAGCTGAAAAAACTCAGGGTGCTGGGTTCGGGGGCCTTTGGCACTGTTTACAAGGTATGGTCATCACGCACATCCATAACCACGTTATTTGCTGTTTGTTCAGAGGGTGGTGAGCTTTGTTCGAGATGATTTTGATTACTGTTTCAGGGAATTTGGGCTCCTGATGGGGAAAATGTGAAAATCCCAGTGGCCATTAAGGTTTTGCGTGAGAACACCTCACCAAAAGCCAACAAAGAAATCCTCGATGTGAGTATAAGCCAGGCAGAAAACCTTGAGGAGTTACAGTGGACGGAAATGAAGTTCACACGCTCAGTACATCTGCTCTCTCTGCTTCCAGGAGGCATATGTGATGGCGGGCGTTGCCAGCCCGTACGTGTGTCGTCTCCTGGGGATTTGTCTCACCTCTACTGTGCAGCTGGTCACTCAGCTGATGCCGTACGGCTGCCTCCTCGACTACGTCAGAGAGAACAAGGACCGCATTGGTTCGCAGTTCCTACTCAACTGGTGTGTCCAGATTGCCAAGGTACAAAAACAGGAAACAAGGTGTTGCATTTCTGTTTTCATGCTTGTACTTGTGTGACCGCTTGCAGTGATATAAGCGGAAGTATATTTTGTTCATTTCTCTCTTATCTTACTTGTCTTTTCATATTTGATGTGGTTCCAGTTTGTTTATTTGTGGACACATGTAGGGTGATGGATCTGTGTGTTGGTGTATGTGTGTGTTGGTGTAGGGGATGAGTTACCTGGAGGAGGTTCGTTTGGTCCACAGAGATTTGGCAGCCCGCAATGTCCTGGTGAAGAACCCAAATCACGTGAAGATCACCGACTTTGGTCTGGCCCGTCTGCTCGATATAGACGAGACGGAGTATCACGCCGATGGAGGGAAGGTGAGATGGAAGCTGTGACTTGCAGAGCATGTTCTCTGCGGGCGTTAAGGATTTTGTTTATTTAAAAATGCTCTGGAAATCTGTGTTTCCAGGTGCCAATCAAATGGATGGCCTTGGAGTCTATCCTGCACAGGAAGTTTACTCACCAGAGTGATGTATGGAGCTACGGTAGGCATCAACCAGAGCTAGGAATTTTAAATTGATCCTTTTCTTATGAATAAATCATCAGAAAAATCTTATCAAATACATTGAAGTTTAAATGTGAACCAAAATATATTTGCAAGCAAGTAAAGTGGGATTTTGATTAAAATGTGAATCCAGAAATGATGTTTGCTGTTTGAGCCGAATCATATGGGTGGGACTTACGTATGCTGAGAGATGTAAGAAGCATCTCCATTGGCCAGTCTTAGCACTGGTTCATGTAGATGGCTTTTGTTTAACAATCTGTGGTTTTGTAATGGCTTAAAAGGATCCAAATTAGCTGATAGAGGGACACAAAAAAATGCAATTGGCATGAATGCCTGTTCAGACCTAAAGTTTTTGCCGTTACTAAGCTAGGTCTTCTCCAAAGATTCCATTCCTTGTTGGCCAGCTAAGAATTTTGCCCACAGTCAGTATAAAGCAAAAAAGGCTAGACAATTAATTTTGTCAAGGGGCCACGTGGGTCTGTTGTGTAGCACCCAGTTGGCCCGGCCCTCCACAACAGTACTATTTCTCATGGACCCAGATTCTGGGTTGGAAAAATCCAGTGCAAAGTCCCTTAAACCTGCAGTCTGTCTGAAGGCTATCAGATGGCAATAGCTGGTCACAAAAAGACTTCTGGTCCTGTAGAAGTCTATAGGAAAATGTAAACGGTTTCCTTCTGTTTTATGTTCTTTGTTATCCATTTCAGGTTGCATTCGATAGTCTAGGCTGTGCTAACAAGTTAGTGCTAACTAGTTGGATGAAAGATGAAATGTTTCTCCCACAGAATCAACTTTTTGGGATAGCCTAACTATTGTTTTACACCAAGCTAGTCATCTTAGCATAAATGTGTAAAGTAGCATCTCTGCCATAAAATCTTCCGCCATGATCCAGATACCTCAGTACTCGAATGCAGGAACTTTGAGAATGACATCACTCTTGAGTTGGCGCATTCCAGGAAAAGAGAGGAAAAACAGGACTTTTTTGGTTCTTAGCAAAGATAGAGCTGTTCAGGTATCACTAGCAATACAACATAATACTGTTTTCTTGTAAATAAAAACACAATCATGAATAGCACCTAATTGGTGCCCTGCGTATGGCTGATTTAGCAATTCAAAAATGGCCATCTTAGATTGCTAACTCAGGATATGTTGGTCTGCTCTGACCTTTGGAAATCTGAGTTGAGGGGGCGTTCCACAAAAATCTTACTGTCTTCAAAGTTTTTAAACAGCTAGTTAGCACAGCCTAGAGTTATCTGTCCTAATTTCTGTTTTGTATCAAATTAGTTAGCTTAGCCATGTGTGTTATAAGGTAGCATTTTTTCCTACATGAAACACGAAAAAAAGAATCTAATAACACTAGCATTAACAATAAACTCGTCTCACATTTACATACAGGTAGTTATTACAGTCTAATGCTAAGTAGCGCTAAATAGCCTAACTTCCATTTTGAATTGAGCTAAATACATTAGCATAAAGGAGTGGGGAAATTTGTAGAGTAGCATTTTGCTACATGCTACATTAAATAAAAATAAAAACACGCCTTGACATAACTGCTGTTATGATTTGGCTCTATATAAATAAAACTGAATTGATCTTCGTCGTGCTTTATTGCGGCTTGTCGGTGGTGTGAAAAGTACACTCACTGGCTAACAAGGTGTCAATCACAACAGTTAGATCTACCCTGAAATTCTCATCAAAGGGTATGATGCATGATGTCACAGTATCTTATATGCATAAATCCAGTTGAGACTGGCCAAGAGAGGTTCTTGTATGATTGAGTGATGGTCTCACCCATAGACTAAGCTTAACAGCAATCCAAAGTGTTTAACTTAAATTTTAACCATAAATATATTTCTTAAAACATTTAGAGTTCAGTGTTTCCATAGTTTTTCTGTTTTTCTTGAATGCATAATGGTTTTAAAACTAACTTCATTCACAGATAACTTGGTTTAAATCCTTATAGGTGATTTGTATTTTAGAGTAAATGTTGCGTTGTTGTTATTTAATTGCAGGGGTAACTGTCTGGGAGCTGATGACGTTTGGCTCTAAGCCCTACGACACGATTCCAGCAAGAGATATCCCAGAGGTTTTAGAGGGGGGCGAGCGGCTTCCCCAACCCCTTATCTGCACCATTGATGTCTACATGATCATGGTCAAATGTCAGTACCTCTCACTGCAGCAGTGATTTTTGCATTTTGTCTATGTTGTGATGTTGCCAAGATTTAAGCATTTAATGTATTTCCTGGTTAAAAACTGCAAATGAATCTGACTTTTATACACGTTGTAGTTTATCTCCCCGTCTGTCAAAGGATTTAATGTTGTTGAAGTGTTCAGTTAACCATTGTTTGGTTGGCAGGTTGGATGATTGATCCTGAGAGCAGGCCGAGATTCAAAGGCCTGGTCAATGATTTTAGTGCCATGGCTAGAGATCCTACTCGCTATGTAGTTATTCAGGTATGTAAATGTTTTACTCATGCTGTTAATGTTTTACTGTGTGTGTGCGTGTGTGAGAGAGAGCGGCACTGATAGTTATTGTGTCCATACTATACAATTATTTATCTAAAACTGCTACTTTTTAGATGTGGTTACCTTTTAAAGAGTGACACTTTTAATTCCATCCAAATAAATAAAGATGTACATTCCTAGAATGTTTTGGGGTTTTTTATCCTATGTTGTTCTTTCATCGTCTTTCAGAATGATGAAGAGATGAGCAAGTGCAGCCCAGTGGACAGTGAGTTTTACAGGATGCTTCTGAGGGAAGATGAAAATGGGGAAATGATGGATCCTGAGGAGTACCTGGTGCCAAATACAAGGAAAGGGGACGAGCCCCTGGCCAATGGACTATCCAGACACCAGTCATACAGGGTCAGTGGGGTGGGATGGGGTGGGTAATTTTGTCTTTGTCTATTTTATATAACTATATGTATCTATATCTATCATACATAGATAGATAGATGTTCTTTTTGATTGGTCCATTTGCTGGCTTTAATCACAGACAGACAGAATTTACCTGTTATGTGATGACAGTTGTACATGTTGGCCCTTACATCTCAAGTTTTACTTGATAGATCCCCTTCCACTCAGCACTATTTGGCCAGCTGTGGCATTAAATTTCCATATTTCTATTAAATCTCAAATTTCACCAGCGCTATAACGTGTTACAGTAAATTTTCTGCATGTCAGAATGAGAAAACTATGCACGTTGATGACTTTTTCTGCTTTCTGGCAAAGCTCCATCTGCAGTGTGTCAGTCGCAGACTTTCGAGTTAATCGAGTTAATAAATATGTGAAATTGACTCGGCTTGATTATGTGCTCTGCAGCAAAGTGTGCCGCAGGTTCCAAATTGTGATTAATGTAGTGAACGACTTTAAGGGTAGGTGTCCTATATTCATGCAGCATTGTGGCTGCTTCTCTGTTGCTTGTAACATTATACAAAGACGCCCTTTATAGCTACGGTTTCTAGCTATTAAAATTAGAAACTGTAACTCGCTATTAAAAATAATTTAGCAGAGGCAGGGACACGCAGACCAGAGGGTGGGGAATCCCCACCCCCAGATCAGATCAGTCTAAGATAATTTTCCTAATTTATTCTGGAGTGACAGATGAGAAGTTTTTAAGAGAGTGTCCATCCTTCAGCATGTGTGACATAAGAATTAAGAGTCCTGCTTTAATGTCTGTGTGTTTGAAAGAACTCATGAATTGTCTGTTTAATAAACAATGAAACCGATATGAACATATATTTGAGGATTTATATATATTATATGAGCAGTAAGTACCTGATACTGTGTGAGAGTGCGACTTTTTCTGTTAACATGCTGTCATATCGTACATTCCCAATATCTTAAAGGGTGGTTGTTTTTCTTTCCAGCAGAGCAGAGATCATAGCTTAGATATGGACCCTTCCAACACTGCTGGGCCTCGGAACCTTCACTCCTCCCTGACTGGAATCAGCCACGCCCAGTACCCAACCTTAACAATGGGAGCGAGCACCTCTAACAGTGTGTGGCCTCAGTATCCAATGCTGGCTCGCAGCACCTCAGCTGGAGGTCAGTCTGACTCTGTCTTCCTGGATGCACCTACAGACGGCCACTCCTTGGCACCAGCCAGCCCCGGACGCTACAGCAAAGACCCCACTTTCCCCAACGGGAGCAAGGATGACCTAGAAACTGATGGGTGGAATGGTTTTCCCCATCCTTATCTTCACCACTCACTACCCCGGCGGAGTCACGCCATTCAAAATCATCCCCTGCCAGGTGAGTCGTGGTCGTCATAAAGAAGGAAATGTCCGTAACTCTGATTATGTTCTGACTTTTCTTCTTCTATTCACCTTCTCAGAGTACGTCAACCAAGAAATTCAGGATCTCAGGCCAGGGTTCCCTGAGCGGCCCAGCACACTGCCTCGAAAATCCAGAATAGACCGCCGGCTTCCTAACGGCCTAAGTTCAGGTCACAGTGTGGAAAACCCAGGGTATTTGATCCCAGTGAACTCCACCTCTCCGGCCTTTGACAACCCATACTATCTGGACCTCGGGCCCAAGGCGATTCCCGGGGCTGTGGCGGGGGACGGCCCAGCAGGACTGGAAAGCAACGGAGGAGTAACCAGACATATGAACGGTTTTGTGACACCGACTGCAGAAAATCCAGAATACTTAGGATTAGCAGACACTTGGAGTGGGCATACTTGAGGGTAGGGACGGTGAGGCTATAAAGGAGACACAGACGGAGTCTCACTGAGGGAAACTGGAGAGTGGGAAGATGAACATTTACATAGCAAAAATAAGCGGAGCTGCGAACGTGCAACTGGAATCTTCTCACTCTGTCTGGAGAAGCAGCGGCATCCGAACTGATCGAGGTTGTCCCTAAATGCCACGTTATTAGTACCCAGTTGTAACACGCATGGACTCAACACAGTGTAGCATTCAAGTGGTGCCTGTGGCACCATTTGTATTCATGTCTTCCTCTAAACAATCTGTGACTGTTAACTGCCAAAAAGAAGTTTTTTCTTCTTTTGTAAATAACACCATAAACAAAAGAGTTCAAGAAGGTTATCATGATTGTTTTTATGGTCATCTTCTTTTAAGTTGTTTAATATCTGTAGATTTTCCACTATATGTGAAGCTTTTTTATTTTTGTGCATTTCCTTCAGTTCCCTGTGGATATGCTACTGAGTGCAGCTGAACAGTGAAGAAAGATGTATAACACTTTTGACAAAGTGAGCCGTGATGTGCGTTGAAGATGATGCTTAGTATTCTGGTCAGTTTCTCGCAGACCTGACGGGGGTCTCCAGCACTCTCAAAGCCATTTTGTTTTGGACAGAGAAGGCCCTGCAGCCCATCTGGCCTGTAGACATGCTCCCTGAAAGAAAGGCATCCTGTATGGAGAAGACAGAGGCATTGTGCCGCACTGATGTATGTGGTTGTTGGTGACCGTGGCTGTAGCTACTTTGTGGTACGAGTCATCAGCTATTGAGGTACGAGGAGACATTTTTAAGCTGCAGAAATGTCTAAAAAAAATGGGAATAAGTGGTTAACTGTTCAGGGATTTTAGTTTTTCTGAGAAATATGGAGAACTACTGACTTTGAAGTCATAATAAGAACACACTGTGTACATGTCAGACAACTCTGTGTGCACCCGCCAAGCGCAGTAAGCCTTTAGAGATTTTAGTGGCTTTTCACTGTGCAAGAAAGCTATCAGTAAATATCCCACAAGAAGTGAAGAATCTGCATAACATATAGACATAGCCTGTGTGTGTGCGTGCGTGCGTGCGTGCGTGCGTGCGTGCAAGCAATCCACTAGACCCTGGAGTGGATTCTGTGGAGGCGTTGCTTTTGAATAATCAATGCATGGCTCAAATTCCACTCACTGAGAGCTCACTGACATCCCAGTTAATAATAAGCAAGATTTTTTTTTTTTTCTTCATGTTAACTGGTGTAGGGTTGAGGAGGCGGGGGTGGGGTGGAGTGGGGTGTCAAACTGAGTCAATGGAGTCATTGTCTGACCCTCGTGTCTTCGTCCGAAAGCCATCGCTCTCCGAACTCGCGCACCCAGAGCGGCGACGTTTGAAAGGAAAGGAGTTGTTGTGGTTCACTGAGGCTTGTAATCCTGGAGCGGTCTTGAAACAAGCAGGCGAGGTCTCTCTCTTTTTTTTTTTTTCTTTTTTTTTTTTTTTTTTCTTCCTTCTCTGCCTAGCATACTAAACCAAACCGCATCCACCTTACAACTACTACTGAGTTTGAGGCTCTTTTCACATGTATAAACTGTCCACATAATGGCTGGAGCAGGACATCAGTGAGACTTTGTTCTGAAATGAGCACTGCCCCCTCATTCATGTCAGTTTTACTCTGAAAGTCTTTGCGGTTCTTGTTTTTTGTCTTTTATTTTGACGTTCTCATACGGGTTGTGAAGAGTTTTGTTCCAGAATAAGATCTCTATTAAATATTACGCCTGATTTTTAAACTACAGTTTCTTACACACACAAAAATGTATATACTGGATTTGTTTTAAACCCCTTAGCTATCATATTACACTAACCTGATTTAGAATTAAAGTTTTGAGTGAGGTTTTTTATTTTTTTTGTGGATATACAGTGTGGTGTTTTGGAATGAAAACCTTCATAGGTGTCATTGCGGTCATGTGGAAACCTCATATCTCCACTAAAAGATCTGATTAAGGTTTATTAGGAGCATTGGTCCTGTTGTATTTTTGTTAACCTAAACACTGATGTATACATTTGTATACAGTTCAGATTTTTAAGGAGGGCTGGAGTCTACCCCAGCTGCTGTGGAGATGGGATTGTAACCCGTGGATTGAACTCGTTCAGATCCACTGCCTGTGATGAGACTGGTGACAGGTCCAGGGTGTACCCCGCTACAACAGTCAGGATAGGCTGCAGGCCCCACCACAACCAGAATTCCATAACCAGAAGAAAATTAATGGACTTTCTGGAAGATTTGGAAAGAGTTTATGTTTATTTTAGATATTAAAACAAAAATCCTATAAAAGCAGGAGAATATGTTTTTGTTTGTTTGTTTTTTACCAAGCCGTAAGATGTGATAGCACCGCTCACAGATGTTCCTTCCTTGTTTATGAATGTATTATTTATCTGGTTGCCGTTAAACCACAATGATGGCACTCATAAATAATGAACTGTATCTGGATGACTCCGACTGCAGAATCTCTCAGATGACGAGGTGAATGTCGAAACTCAAAGCTTTTAGTCATAGTTGCTTTTCTGATTGGAAAAAGCTAAACGTACAGCACCAAATGGCAACAGCAGTTGCCTCAAACTTTGGTAAAGACTCGACAACAATACAGAGAAAACCCTAAAAATCAGACAAACCCCTATGAGCAAGTATTTGGTGACAGTGGGGAGGAAAAACTCCCTTTTAACAGGAAGAAAAGGCACAAAAGAAAATTTAGGCCTCTGCCTGTTTTTTATAGTTGTGTTAAACATCAACTCAAAGCCTGTTGATAAGTGTCCAGTGCAGCTGAAGCAAGAACCTGCACGTTTCATTGACAGGTTAACCAGAAAGGAAGGAACAGCTAACTAACCAGATTGTGCTGAAGGTTTTGTAAAATTAAATATCTGTATCAATATACATTTGGAGAGAAATATATCTTTTGTACTTTGCATTTAAGCAGATTTATCTTTCTGTTGGTCAGTAAATCAGTGGTAGCTAATTTGAATACATTGATGCTCTGCTGTGGGCAGGGAGCAGAGCAAAGTTATTTCAAGAAGAAATGGTCATTTTTTTATATGGAAATGTTTGCGTAAGGCGAAACAATAAAACATTTAGAGTGAAAAACGAGTCTCCTCTGTATCCAGTTTATTTATGGACCCACATTGAGCTGTGCAATCTGAACCAACATGTCAGGGGATCGAGAGTTAATAATAAGGGTGAAAAATGTCATTCAAACCCTTTTGTTGAAACATTGAATGCATTAAATTTGTCTATCAGCTCTAGAAATACTGAATGTTATTCACACGAGCTGTTCCTGCCACCTGGTGGTGGGGAGTGGAGCTGCTTTTGAGTCCCACGGGGACATGGTTTAATTTTGACAAATCAGAGCATTAAAAACTGAATAATTAATGTAATTTTGAGCTGTCTAAAGCAAACGTGGCATACTGGACCTGAGGTCTGCATTTTGGACTTTTACTGGTGAGCTTACGACCAAAACTAAAACACGATGGTAAGTTAAGATGTTTATGCTTGAGATATAGTGCAGTTACTTATGAGCTAATGACTATCACCTGGCAAAATGCAAAAACATTTATATTAAATGTTTCTTTAGTGACTTTCCTTTTTCCTGGTTATGTTGAGGAAATGGAAGCATTTTGTTCACACTTTATGGCCTTCAGGAAACTTTGCATATGTTGTGGCAAAGAAAAAACAAGGCTGTTACACACTAAAGTCTACCCTGACTGTCTGGTTTATACATATGTAATTCTTCCATTTTTATTTGATTTATTTAAAAGTTTCTTGATACTAACTTTTCCTAGATTCTTAGAGCAATCTGGGAAATTGGTGGAAGCTCATTTGGCACACTGGTGATACTGACTGTAAGCTAGTTTTTGGTTCTCGTGCATCACAGTGTGCTAAGTAGGGTTTGACCTTTGACCTGGAGAGGGATCGATTCTTTGTTGGAGCTGAAGCTTACAGCCCTCTTAACCTTGCTGCACCACGGGGGACTATCGTCCATCAGATGTTATCGGTGGTATGTCAGAAGGTACCTCACTGCTCTTCTTTTGTGAAAAGGCAAACCCGAGTGGGCACTGTAGATGGAGGTTCTTGCCTTCTCCTTCCTCGTGCATTATGTTCTGAGGGTTCCTCTTCTCCACTTAAGATTTCTTCCATTGTTTTCTGCTACCATCTTTTCTTCATAGTATGTTCAATTTCTCGTGTCTTCTGGACTCGAGTAGCATCAGTGTTTCCTTATCCTAACCCTAACCTTCCTTCTCAGCTGTTTTGTTCCAAATCTTTCTGCTCCATAGTAATAGATCTGATCACCCGTTTTCTCTAGTTTATTCTCCAGCTCCTATTTTGGATTCAGGAGACAGACACCTTCTCTACTTTTAAGATTAGGCTTAAAATTTTCCTTTTTTCACACACCTAGAGTTTTGATCAGGTGTGTCCTAATCCCAGATCTTACTATATTTTTTTGGACTTGACATTCATAGTTTTGTTTGCTCAAGAAATTTGAAGATCAACAATCTTTAGTTGTTGTTATAATTCAGTCTATAATTTACCCTCTTGTAACTTTGCTTCTACTCTGTAGTGTTATATTAATACAGTACTATATTACCTGTGAACATAATCCAAGAAGTTAATCATTTCACAGCACAAAGAAACTGGGAAGACGGTCAAGTAATATATAAACCCTAGAAGCATTGTTTTGGCTCAAAGGTAAAAGGGTTTAATGGCAGTAGTTTTATTCTCGTTGTTAAATACATAAAAATAATTTAACCTTATAAGTATAATCAGGAAGCTCTACCTAAAATGTACCATTGAGGTAGAAAGTTAAACGGCTTCATGGTCCAACCACTTTCTGCAGGTCTTCTACCAACAGGAATCATTAAACATGGAGAAAGTACAGTCTTTTAAAGAGAGATGTAAACATATAAAAACCTCACTGTAGCTGCAGGTAGGCCCACTTTACTGCTTTTTAAAAATAATATATTATTTCTTGTTAGATTGCCTGCTTATGTTGTACATTTGTTCTTTGTGAAAATGCTTTTATTGTGCATCAGCTTTGACTCGTTTACAAAATTATGTTTTAATCTGCTACATCTTTTCCAACTTTGATCACTCGAGAAAAGTTGATTAAGTTTGACCGACACGAGCTGTGACACTGGCACACAACGGCAAAAGTCACTGTATCCATGGACGAATAATGAAGAATAGTTATTTAAAGTAGTCTCCCAGGTAGGTCACACCCCTGACTTCTGACCTTTAACTATACCATGTGAAAGAAAGCTTCTTCTTTTTTTAAAGGTAGCCAGAGCATTTACTCTTGTTGCTGGTTAATAAATAGAAAACTCGTTCCTCTAATAACTGTTAAATCTGCAGGATCTAAGATCAGATGATTAGTCACTTAAAAAAATAATAAATCAGTCCATGCCAAGCTTGAAAAATGATCCTCGCTGTCACTTGCATATTCAAATAAGCATTTTCATAGGAGAAACAAATTATGTGCATCTACACAAAATCATTCCCAATAATAAGAACGCATCGTGAAGGTAAGATGACTTTGAAACTGGAAAAGCAAGCGTCTTCAGATTTTTGTTTCCTCGGGAGAATCTCATTCATTTCTGTTTCATTTCAGGCGCAGACGATCAGTGAGAACCTCTTACTGCTTCAAAATGCTCTCTCAGAATCTAACCTTCAACTCCAGCGAGCCTTTGGAGAGCAAGTGGGGACACTGCGCAGACGTAACACCAGGTATTATAGTCTGGGTGTTTTTCAGCGCTCTCTTCTCTCTGGTTGGATTTCCTGCATGTGCTGCTGTTCTCTGGGAGCTGTTTCAGAGACACAGAGCTGGAACCTCGATCACCCCTAATGATGTTTTCATGATCAACCTCACTGTCATGGGCCTGGTCTTCCTATTTTTTGTCCCACTTGGCCTGACTAACTTCCTCCTCTGGCGCATCATGTCTTTCCAGAGCTTCATCAGTTTTCTCTATGCTCTAAACCTGGCTGGACGACCTCTTCTAACAGCATGCATCTGTCTGGACTGCTACATGGCTGTGTTCCATCCCATCGCCTACAGCACAAAGAAGAGTCTGACTCCCCGGGTCCTTATGGCTGCTGCTGCGTGGACTGCTACGATGGTTCAAGGGTCCATGTCCATAGTTGATCAAGAGCTAAACCACAGTGCATGGGCCACATTTGTGTACCTCATTGCGCTCCCCATAATTGTAATCTGTGATGCTTCCATCCTCTGGACCCTGAAGAAGTCCTATCGCAGCGGGGGACATCTCCACCCCAGGAAGAAGAAGGCTCTCCAGATCATCACCAACAGCATGGTCATGACCATCACCTCATATTTCCCCCCAGTGCTGCTGTACGTCTTTGGGCATCTCATTGTCAGAGATGACAGCGAATACGAGTGCGTCTTAACAATACCTGCCTTGATCATCCCGACAGCAGGAAGTGCAATCATGCCTTTGCTGTATTTGGGCAATCTGGGGAGGTTGAATAATCTTTGCTGCTAGGAAGGATTTGCATATATAAAGGTGTAGTACAGGTCTGGCACGATAAAAGCAGAACAGATTTATTTTATTTTTAATCATTTTAAAATTATTAAAGCAGAAAATAATGGATTAAAAATAGAAGTTGCTGCAAAAATGGCAGAAGAATGAAGCAGAATAGTAATTCAGCAGATAATATATAATATAAAATATAATTTTATGCATTTGCAGTTGATTCCACAGACATTAAAAATAACTTGAGTTGTTCCATCTTAGTGCACTCAATGCATGTATCATCCAGACTGTTTCAAAGAACGAAAAAAGTTACTCCTCTCCACTGCTCACAGATGTAAAACACATATATCACATATAGCTTTTGATGCCTCTTGTTAATTTTAAATTATTACTTTTCACATTGTTACAACTATATTCCATTTTTTAAAATAAATATCTATGTATGATTATATATAAACATATGGATGTACTTTGTTGTGAACTGGAGAAATGCACCTTTGGTTTCGCTCGTATATTTGAATAATGCAAATATATACAATTTTCACATTACTTAACATGTTATTGTTTCCTACGACTTCTGCACTGAGTTATGAAAACGATGTTTGCTTATACCTGCACACCTGTGTGAAGATGAGTGTCATGAAAGATGACCTGCCTGCGTTCAAGATTTACATTTGTAACGTGATCATTCACCCGATGAAGCCCATGTAAATCAATCATGGAAAATAAGTTCTTGATTTCCCAAAGTTTTCCAGTCTATGGGCTTGTAAATGGGAGCAGGACCTTTTTTCATACCTCTTTATTGGACTTTTTCATTCAATTTATCAGATTAAAATCTCAGTCTGAGATTCTAGAGTTTGTTTTTCTCTGATAGTATCTGTATCTAAAAGCTAATAAAGGTTTTATGTCACCAGATTCTCTGCCGTTTTACCACCTACGACTTTGTTCTAAAGTCTTGGGTTATCATTATTATTATTATTATTCTAATTAACAATGAATAGAGTATATGTGCAGTGTATTAATGGAAACGACATTCAATTAAAAGTTCAGGTTCCCAAAATGTCACTATGTAAAATGTTGTTTAAGATCAGAATGCAATCATTTACAAATCTCATTAAACTCAATTGTATCCACAATGGAACATATGAAACATTTCAAATCTTTAACTGAGAAAATACATTGTTAAAATATATTTTTAAAAAAGCTGGAGAAACATTTTTGAAATTATTTGGTTAACTGGTAACAGGTTGGTAACATGACTGGGTTTAAAAAAGAGCATCTCAGTGAGGCAGAGCTTCTTAAAACAAAGATGAGCAGTGGTTTGCTAGTCTACTTAAAACTATCTCTACACATTGTGGAACAAATTTGGAATAATGTTACTGAATGTAAAACTGTGAAACTTTAATTTCTTATTAGTCACATGAGGTAATATCATCAAAAGAATCTGAGAATCTGGAGAAATCTCTGTGCGCAAAGGACAAAGCCAAAACTCTATATTAGATCTTTGACCCTTGCAGCTGCAATAAAAACAGGCTTGATTCTGTCATTGAAATCACAGCATGGGCTCAGCAACACTTCCAGAAATCACTGGCTGTGAATACAGTTCACTGTGTTATCAGCAAATGGAGGTTAAAGCTCTGTCATGCAAAGAAAAAGCCACATGTGAACACGATCCAGAAACCCAGCTGTCGTCTCTGAGACAAAGCTCGTTTAAAATGGATTGACACAAAGTGGAAAACTCTTCTGTGCTCACACGAAGAGTGTCTGTCTTGCTTTTAGTGCTTTCAATTAATCAAAAGGTTTAAAAGCAAATCTTTCATTTTTACATGACAGGGCCATGTGTTACATGAGTTGATGCTAAAAATGGCCTCCTGTCCTAAAAATACTTCATTTTCTCAGTTTAAACAGTTGATCTGGTTTCTGTGTTCTAATGTGAATTAAGTGTGGCTTTATAAGATTTGCAAATCATTCTTATTTACATTTTACACAGTACATCAACTTTTCCAAAAATGGGTTGTATAAGAAGATGAAAGCTTTCTTCATTTGGTTTCCATTGTTGTTTTATTTCATTTTTTTCCACATAGAAGAGAAAAAAAGTACATATAGACTCACAGAATCACAGAAACCCACCCAATAGAGGTGGCTTGGGCACTTTCTATGATCTAAATGTGCACAAGACAAAAAAAAACAAAAACAGTCTGAATAGGGCTTATCTGTAAACTGAGCTGTTTTTAGTTTTGACTGTTTGAAAATTTTTTGTTTTCTTCTACAGGACTGATTTGACAAGAGAAATGTGCAAAAACGATTAAAAGTGGCTTCAATTAGAACTTGCACCGTCCAAGCCTTAAAAAATCGAATTTCCCAATATTATACAGGTAAAGCAGAGGCATGACAGCAGATCCCCAAGAGGATGAGAGGGTAACTAGATAGTCTAAGATACATTGACGAATCGACAGCTTGGTGATCAGGTACCCCTCAACTGAAATAAGAACTACTGGAGGGAGGTAAGAGATGATGACCATGGTCAGGCTGAAGATGATAGTTTGAATGGCCCTTTTTTTCTGGGGATTGATGTTGTTTCTGCCAAAGTCAGACTTTATTAATGTATAGAAAATAAAACCATCACAGATAACAATTATGATAACAGCAATTAGATATGTCACAACAGGAAGCATGCTGTTAAATAAATTTGAAGAAAGCGAGTATGCAATCCCAGAGGCGAATGTGAGAGTCCAAACAATGCCAGCCATCACAACCCTGGGAGCCAGACCTTTCCTCTTGTGATAAGCAACTGGATGAACCACAGCCAGATAACAGTCGAGACAGGTACAAGCCATCAGGAGCGGTCTCCCACACATATTTAAGGCATAAACACCGCACCAAACTGACATGAAGTCCCACCCCAGCCAAATGAAGTTATTTAGTATTCCAGGTGGAAGGAAGACAAAGAAGATAACATCCATGATCGAGAGGTTAAGTATGAACAACTCATTTGGTGAGAATGGATTTTTTCTCCTGTGTATTTTAAACATCTCCCAGAGGATGGCAACAGTGGAAGGAAAACCAAAAACAAAGCACAGTGCTGAGACAACATCCCAAGCATAAAAGGCCGGTTCAGTGCCATCACAGGATAAGTTAGACCTTTCAACTCCAGCCAGGGCAGAGCTGTTGGAGGGAGGCTTGTATCGAAGATGAAGTCCAAGCAGCATTATTGAACAGTGGCTAAAAGACCTGAAATATACAGTACAATTATTTACTATAGTTCAAATAAATAAATACAATAAAGGAAAACTTTTAAATCAGAGTATAAGCTTAAAGTTAAACTTCTCGTTCTATTGACTTCAGATAACTAGCTGAGTGTTAGTGTCGGTGTCACTACTAGTAGTGTGAGGAGATACATGGACCCTACAGAGGTTGCTCAGGTAGTTCAACCCCTCCCTGCAGAAGGTTTGCTGTGTCTCCCAGCATAGACTCAAGAGCATAAAAAGGCTGTAAGCAACTTGGATTATAAAAAACAAAAATGTGATGTGAAGTCTTAATATAATCAAACAAATGTGCAAAAGATTCTGAGACTCGGCATCTTTGGTCGGCAAACAACGGAAAATGTACATAAAAATAATCATTATTAAACAAAAACGCAAACAAATGAGAACTGTACCTTGTTTTGAGGTTTTATGAAGGTGTTTGTGCTGAGGTCTTACTGTAATGGGCTGCCTGGACGTTTCAAACTCATCTTTAAACTGCTGTCTAAACATGTGTCCTGATTTCCTGACAGTGGAAATTTTGCAAATCATATTAAAAAAAAGTGTGACGACTGAGGTCATGAGCTTTAAAGACCACAGAGAGAGACACAATGTGCCCAGCGGATCAGTGCTGGAGCAAGAGCTGAGATGTTTTTCCTGTAGGTAATATATTAAGAAGTGAGCCGAAGTTCACACTTCATATGTGGATAGATTATTATTATTATTATATTATTATATAACATATAACATATATATACATATAATATAACATCAATGGGCTTACTGAGTGTATCACAGACTACATAACTTTCTGCACCGACTCCATTGTTCCAGCTCAGACTGTTCATTGTTACCCAAATAACAAGCCGTGCATGACTAAGGACATCAAAGCCCTCCTCAACAACAAGAAGAGGGCTTTCAGAGAGGGCAATAAAGAGGAGGTGAGGAAGGTCCAGGTGTAACTAAAGGACAAGATCAGAGAGGCTAAGGACAATTACAGGAGGAAGCTGGAGTGGAAACTCCAGCAGAACAGCATGAGAGAGGTGTGGAGGGGCATGAAGACCATCACTGGATTCAGGAGCAGGGGAGCTGAGGGAGGTGAGAATAGAGCTAACGAGTTGAATCTGTTTTTCAATAGATTCGACACCACAGTGTCTGCTCACACCCCCACAACCTCACCTGTGGTCAGCCTGGAATCCAGAGCCACACCACTGTGCCAGCCTCTCTCTTCACATGGCGCTGTTGCCTCCTGTGAGATTCCTGACACCCCTCCCCCACCCATCACCTTCACTCAATACCAGGTTGAGATGCAAATGAGGAGACTTCACTGAGGCAAGTCTGCTGGACCAGGCGGAGTGAGTCCTGGCCTGTGCCCCCCAGCTGTGTGGAGTCTTTCATAAACTGTTTATGCTGAGTCTGAGTCTGCAGAGGGTCCCAGTGATGTGGAAGACATCATGCCTCGTCCCTGTACCAAAGACGCCACGTCCCAGTGGCCCCCAGGATTACAGACCCGTGGCACTGACCTCCCACATCATGAAGACCCTAGAAAGGTTCATCCTGGACCAGCTGCGACCCATAGTAAGACCACATCTGGATCCCCTTCAGTTCGCTTATCAGCCTCGTCTCGGAGGACGCCATCATCTACCTGCTCATTCGGGTCTACACCCATCTGGACCAGCCGGCGAGCACTGTGAGGGTCATGTCTTTTGACTTTTCCAGTGCTTTCAACACCATCAGGCCGACCCTCCTGGGTGATAAGTTAACAGGTGGATGCTTCTCTGGTGTCCTGGATTGTTGATCACCTGACAGGAAGACCACAATATGTACGTCTTGCACAGTGTGTGTCTGACAAGGTAATCAGCAACACAGGGGCACCACAGGGGACTGTCCTCTCCCCCTTCCTCTTCACCCTCTACACCACAGACTTCAGCCACTGCACAGAGACCTGCCATCTTCAGAAGTTTTCTGGTGACTGCGCGGTGGTTGGATGCATCAGCAGGGATGATGAGACAGAGTACCGGGCTGTGGGCGACTCCTTTGTCACGTGGTGTGAGCAGAATCATCTGCAGCTCAATGTGGCAAAGACCAAGGAACTGATCGTGGACTTCAGGAAGACCAGGAAACACTTGACCCCTGTTTCAATCCAGGGGGTCAGTGTTGACATTGTGGAGGACTATAAATACCTTGGAGTACACATTGACAATAAACTGGACTGGGCTAAAAACACCACAGCACTTTACAGGAAGGGCCAGAATCGTCTCTATTTTTTGAGGCGACTGAGGTCCTTCAACATGTGCCGGAAAATGCTCAGGATTTTCTACGAGTCTGTTGTGGCCAGTGCGATCCTCTATGCTGTTGCATGCTGGGGGAGCAGGCTGAGGGTCGCAGATGCCAGCAGACTCGATAAACGAATCCGTAAGGCCAGTAATGTTCTGGGGATGGAGCTGGACTCCCTCAAGGTGGTGTCGGAGAGGCGGATGTCCAACATTGTCCAAAAGAAAGACAATGTTGGATAACACCTCCCACCCACTCCATGACATGCTGGTCAGTCACAGGAGCACGTTCAGTGAGAGACTGAGAGTACCGAAAAGCACCACTGAACGACACAGGAAATCATTCCTGCCTTAACAAACTTTTTACTGCAACAGCTACACCCTTCTTGCACATGTTCTTACTTTTTCAGCTATTTAATAATAAGTGACTTTAAAACTATTACGTTTTTAATAGTCTTAAAGTTATTAAACTTTAAGACTATTAAAACACAGCAGCATAGACAGACACACTTAATTTAAAAACTGCTGTTTGCAAATAAAAAATCAGCAAAATTAAATTTCAAAACACCTTCCCTCTGCATAATAACAGAAGAACATGCCTTGTTATTCTATCTTGTTGGTCTAATGGGAGAAAAACCTCCTGAATTGCTTAATTAGAGTCATTATTGCCCACCTATTCTCTACTGCGGAGGAACTCAGTCATCAAGAATATATCAGCTTAAATACATAATACAGCCATTCTCATTTTATTATTAACACCTGATAAAGCACACAGGTCCCAAACACAAGTCTTAACTGTATATTATTAAATGTATAGGTTTGTTTTCCCATGGTTTTGTTATTCCAACTTTTTTTCCTATTGGCCCAAATAAAATATTAGATCAAACGTGTAACACACATACAGAATTATATAAAAGGGAAGACCTGTAAATATGAAGTTAGAGAATCTTATAAACATTCGACAACAGGAGACAGATACACAGAAATACAGCTAGTAGTTTTGACTGTTTGGGTGGAAATAAATACTGATGCTTAAATTACAACTTGCAGCATCCAACCTTTAAAAAAATCCAATTTTCCAGCATTATAAAGGTAGAGTAGGGGCATAACAACAGATCCCAAAGTGGAGGTAACTGTAATAGGAATAGCAATAGTACATATGAACATCTTTTCACTGGGCATCAGAGGTCCCCCGATTAAAAAGAGAAGTATTGGAGGAAGGTAAGAGATGACTACCATGACTAGGCTGAAGATGACAGTTTGAATGGCTCTTCGCTTCTGGGGGTGGATGTTGTTTCTGCCAGGGCCAGACTTTTTCAGTGTATGGATGATGAAACTATCACAGATAACAATTATTACAAAGGCAATTAAAAATACCACAACTGGAAACATGCTGTAGTACAACTTGTAGACAAGAGAGTATGCAATCCCAGATGCGATTGTGAGAGTCCAAACAATGCCAGCCATCACAACCCTGGGAGCCAGACCTTTCCTCTTATGGTAAACGACTGGATAAACCACAGCCAGGTAACAGTCGAGACAGGTACAAGCCATCAGGAGCGGTCTTCCAGATGAATTTAAGGCATAAACACTGTTCCAAACTGCTTCAAAGTCCCAATACATCCAAATAAAATGATTCATTATTCCAGGTGGAATGAAAACCAAGAAGATAGCATCCATGGTGGAGAGGTTAAGTACGAAAAAGTCATTAGGTGATAACGATGTACTTCTCCTGCATATTTTAAACACCTCCCAGAGGACTGCAACAGTGGCAGGAAAACCAAAAACAAAGCACAGCACTGAACAAAAAGCCCAAGCATGTACGTTTGATTTAACACCATCACACCAGGAAAAGTCAAACTTTTCCCACACAAATTCAGATGCAGCTGAGCTGTTGGACACACGCTTGTATTGAGGATATATATCTAGCAACATTGCTGAGCCGAGCAGTTGAGAGAAAAGATGAAAGATCAGCGAGATAGAGGTCAGAGAAGTATTTGCAGTGACGTTCTAGTGCTATGTGCTGCCTGGACAAATGCATCAAACGTTTTGGAACTGCTGCATATAAATGCGGCCAAGCATCCATCAAATTAATGATGTGGCGTTAGTGGAGGTTTTGCAAATCATCTTGGAAAAACAGCAAAGGTACATCACCCAGGAGATATAGACAGAAAGACAAAAGACATAGTTGGGCTGGCATAATGATTCAACAACAACACCAACAATAGAGTGAAGAATTGCTTGCGGTTTTGTGAATTTGTTGGCCTCTTTGGCACCAAAGTTCACCATGTTCGTTTAGTATAGCATGCTAACATATTACACCTTCCTGGTAGCAATTCATGATACAGTGATTTATGGTGTTTTTTGTTTATTTCATATATATTCACCACGTCGTTCTTTTGATTCAAAAACAGATTTTCAGGATCTTTGAATACATACCAGAACAGCTGAGCAATGCCATAACTGCTTGTCTTAAAGGATATGAAAAATAATATACAATTAAGTGTTTTTAACTAGTGAGTACATTTAGACTGTGAGTGACTGGTGACCTATCAAGAGCATACCCCACTTTTCACCCTCTGACAGCCAGTGACTCCAACACAACCTTTACCCTGATAAGATAAGATAACCTTTATTAGTCCCACCCGTGGGAAATTTATTTTGTTACAACAGAAAGTTGACCGTGCAAAGTTACAGTAGCAAAAATTAAGAAACAATCACTGGAATAGGATAGGATAATAAGAATAAGATCCTGTACACAATAGAATAGAATAAAATACTATATACAACAGAATAAAATACAATGTTGTCAGAAAAAGGGAATCGGACTTAGTGTTATTGCTATTGCACATGTGTGGATGTGTGTGTTTGGTCAGCTGAGAAGTCCTTGTTGTGGAGTCTGACAGCAGTAGGAAGGAAAGACCTCCGTCCCACATCGTGGGTGCCGCAGCCTGCCACTGAAGGAGCTGCTCAGTGCTGTCAGAGTCTCCTGGATGGGGTGGGAGATGTTAAATTGTAAGAATACCTTTTTTCTCACAGCTCCCTTGTCCAAATCACACTGAGTTTTTCTAGTAGTACAAATGTGTATTTAATATACTACTTTATGTTGTGTAGTGAAAGGTCGGAGAACTGTATGTTCTCTTTCATTGCAACTAATCTAATGACATGGCTAATAACAATTTTTTAAAAAGCCATATTCTATAACAGATGCCGACCAAAGGTTTTAATCAAAACTATAGGTCTACCACAGATCTATGATAAATTCCAGCCAGGAGCTGAGTAAATACTGAATGTCAAATGTATTTGGAAGTGATGCAAATATAATCCGAATTTGCACACAGTGTTTTGTAAACTCTCACAGAAGCATGCATGAGGACTGGGCAAACAAATGTTTCGGGTGTTAGCTGGAAAAAATAGCAATGCTGTCAGTGCTGACAAATAATCCTACGCATACTGTTAAGGGTCCTCCAAGTTCACTTTCAAATGATAAAATAAATTGTTGTGTTCTGGTGAAAATTACTAATGTGTTCGTGGAGGCGTAGAAACATCTGGATCTTTTAGTAGAGTAGGTATCACAACAACAAATGGGAGATAGCTCCCTCAGGTTCATTCAAGGAACTGCTGTGTTAAGGAATTTCTTTTATTTGGGTTTTATTTGCAGCTGCTCAGGTCTGCAGTGCTACCTTCCATTGCCTCTGGTAAACTTACCACTCTAACGTCAAATAAATATTATAAAACACAAAGTAAGTTAAGAATAATTTTTTTTTTTAAGATGAACAAAAGTGGCACTTAAACACCGTAAAAAACCAAAGCAAAGACGTGAGATTGATGATCATTTACATTTTATTACTAACTCAACTTGCTTATTTTTCAGTAATGTAATGTAACATATAGTTAACAGCACTACCTGTTTAAATCGCACGAGAATCAAAGCTCTCTTTTCTGAAACACTCCTTTCTGAGTCCTTTTGTTCTTTCCTGCAGTAATTGCAAATACCCCTGTTGGTCCTTGAAAGCAGCACTAGCCGCCTCCATGACGCTCATCATTATACTATTTTTGTCCTCCGGTTGCCGCCATTGCTGCCGTATTATGAACTAGTGATGGGATTTCCAGCTCTTTTTAGAGAACCGGCTCTTTCGGCTCCAAACCGGCTCTTCGGGTTGTTTTGTTGCTTTAATTAATTAATTATTAACAATAATATAAAATATAAAATTATGCACAAAAGGAATTACTAATGTAAAAAAAAAAAAGTGGTTTTATTTATATATGTTTATATATAAATATATGCGGTTGCCCCTAGAGACAAAGCACGTACAAATTCCAAAACACATTTCTAGCGTTAACTTAACCTCCAAACAGAGCTCCCTAGATCACTTAAATTACACAATTGAAAGCATATGTGTATTGTTTTTGTATTTATACACAAGCACTCATATATATTCAAATTATTTAAAAAAAATGTTCATTTACCTGTTACTACCACACATCAAATACGGTCGTTGGTACTTACTGGCTTGTGTAGCCACTAGGTAACAAAAGCTCAACACTGCGCCCAGCATCCTGGAGCACTTCTGTTGTGTTTTGTACGTGTTTTGGAGTTTTTACGTGTTTTGAAGTTTGTATGTGCTTTGTCTGTAGGGGCCACAGTAAATATACTTTTATTTATTCACTCCACATAAAATGTAATAAATAAATCATATAATACAAAAACCAACTATTCACATTTCAACTTTTAAATATTTAAATTTTCAGCTTTTTCCTTTTAAACAAATTTAAAGTGAAACAACACAAAACACTGCAAACCACAACACAATTAAATATAAATTATAATATGAAAACAAAAAGAACATGCATATTATCTGTCATATGGACCTGCATGAATAAACTTTCTGAATCCTTTATCATCTGCAACTGAAAATAGTTGTGGATGATTACTATACCTTTCTAATGTGACGTTGTTGTCCCGGCTCTCTTTCTCTGTCTCTCCCTCCTGCTCTGTTCCTGTGCTACTGAGTGTAACTACCGCCCCTCCCCCCCTTTGCCCAGCGCAAAGCACAAGGCTGCGTGCGGAGTGAAGCGGAAAAAAAGTGCGAGAGAGAGGGTGAGAGAAGAAAAAAACAACAACCCACGGCTCGCGATAAGGAGTCGGTTTGCGTCGTTCACATTGATTTTCCATTGACTGCCAACAACCACTTGCCAACTGGTTGGGAAATAGATATTTTTACTCACAACCAGTGGTTGCAAGTTAGTTCTAGACCAGTCTCTAGAGATGTGTGACTTGTTGTGACCCTTATTCACTTGACCATACATTGTCACACATCCAAAATGACAGATCTGAATACAACCAGAAGTTTGTTTGCACACCCACAGGTATCGCCCCCTGCTGGCCATAAAAAAGCAATGCAAGTTTAAGCCCTTTCGCTTTGGCTAGACTTTTCAGACCTGGAAGCTAAGTTCATCTTTTATACTGTCTATGGTATTAGAACATGAAGTTAAATTTAGACAATGATGTTTTGTCGATTGGCAGGTGAGTAATACAGAGACCCGTCTGGAGTGTCTGCTCAACAACAACAAGAATTCAGATTTCTGTGCACCGCTCACATCCTTTGACTGGAACGAGGTGGACCCAAACTTGTTAGGTAAAAACCTCAGTGCATTTAATCGATAAACCCAAATTACAATGTTTGAAACTGAAAATAAAAAATGTTGTGAATGTATGTTGTTGTTTTTTTCTGTGCAGGTACTTCCAGTATAGACACCACCTGTACAATCTGGGGGCTGGAGACTGGACAGGTGCTGGGGAGGGTCAACTTGGTGACGGGTCACGTCAAGACACAGCTCATAGCTCATGACAAAGAGGTAAAAGTTATGAGATGATCCATCAAACTTTATTGAAGCGCTGTCCTTTAAAACAAACATGTTAGAGTGACAGACTCATGTGGGCCACTGTCTGCTTGTATCGCAGGTGTATGACATCTCGTTTAGCCGAGCAGGCGGGGGCAGGGATATGTTTGCCTGTGTGGGTGTGGATGGCTCGGTCCGCATGTTTGACCTCCGACACCTCAAACACAGCACAATCATCTAAGAGGGCCCACAGCATCACCCATTGCTCCGACTCTGCTGGAACAAGCAGGACCCCAACTACTTAGCTACCATGGTGATGGACAGCTTGGAGGTTAGTGTTAGAATTTACATCGGTCATTGTAAGTGCCGTTTATATTCCACCACAAGCGGACACGGTCACCGCCTTATGCGAGCTGCATGAGGCACTCACACAGCACCAGACACAACACCGGGACGCTGCGCTTATTGTGACGGGGGACTTTAATAGCGCCAACCTCAAACGCGCAGCGCCGAACTTTTATCAACACATCACCTGCACCACCAGAGGTGAAAGGACACTGGACCACTGCTACACTACGGTCAAGGACGGCTACAAGGCACAATCCCTCCCCCCGTTTGGCAAATCTGATCACGCCGCCATTTTCCTCATGCCAAAATACAAACAAAGGCTGAAACAGGAAGTTCCGGTTCAGAGGAAGGTCGCGCGCTGGACGGACCAATCGGTGGCCGCGTTACAGGACGCACTTGATGACGCAGACTGGGGCATGTTCAGGAACAGCTCCGACGATG